>NW_017297898.1:1265742-1308120 GCF_001594075.2 Trachymyrmex cornetzi | reverse complement strand
CCAGTTACAACGAAGTCCAAAAATGGGTGGATGAATGGATCGCCTCGAAAGACACCGCGTTCTACCGTCGTGGGATTGCCCTGTTACCGGAAAGATGGGAAAAAGTAGTAGAAAATGGAGGAAATTACTTTGATTAAGGTATTCATTCATCTTCCCTTCGAAACAAATCGATTTTCGAGACGAAAAAGCGATAGGAATTAAGTTTAACACCTAATACTTAATACTTTTATATATAATATTGAAAAAATTAATTTGTATAAAAAATTTCATAGCCTTATATAAGAAAATTTAAATAACAAGAAGAATAATTAAACAATAATTAATAAGTATCAAGAAGAATGATTTAAAAAACATGAATTTAAGAAAACTGAGTTATCAGTATGAAAATAAAACGAACTTTTAAAAACACTTTTTAAACAACTTATGTTTCTTTTCCGTTTAAAGCATTTAATATCCATATAATAATGATAAATAATGCACCCCGTTATTAATAAAGTATATGTTTATTGCATAAATTATTTAACGTTTGCAGTTTATGCACTACATTATTTGAGAATATATATGACGTACTGTATTATTGTTGAATACTAAACTATCGAAATGTTACTGCATTACTGAATATTGGACAAAATCCGTCGCTTTAAATGTCAATTTTCTTTTTTTATCATTGTATAGATTATTTAAATAAGATACTGTTATTAAATAGGAAAAACACATTCATTTTTTTTAAACAAGATCACAACTCATTATTAAATATAACGACATAGTTAGACATAATTTTGGTATTATTGCCCACTATGTCAGTTTTGGAGCCCATTTTGTCAGACGTTCATTTTTGCATAACTTACGAAAAATTTAATTATTGCAAAATTGTGAACAGTATTATAAAAATTGCTTATACTATCTGATAGAAGATACTTTTTATTTTGTATTTATGTTTTTGAAATTATATTTTTACCTTTTGTTTAAGAAATATTGTCTAAAAACAAAGTGGAATGTCGGTATCGGTGACTTTCCTCTAAATTTTCTTTTTTTTATCACATTGTATAGATTATTTAAATAAGATACCGTTTTTTATTAAATAGGAAAATTTTTTTTTTTAAACAAAATCACAATTCATTAAACATAACGACATAGTTAGACATAATTTTGAATATCTGTTTTGTGAAGCAATTGAACAAACAAAATCGTATTCACCTCTTAGTGTCATTGTGTCGTACGTAATAATACGGCGACTGCGGCAGGAATGGAAAAATAACCATGTGGCATAGCATCAGTACCAAGCTAATGATACTGAAATTCATCATTGACATATTGGGACCCATTATATTACCAAAGAATATGCCTACGGAAAATCCGTTCGTAATTAGACATACCAAGGCGCCGCGGATTGATGGTGCCGAAATTTCACCGATGTAAAGCGGAAAACTGCTGATTATCATTCCCATTGATGTACCTGATTAAGATGATGTAATTTTGTAATAGATGTAAAAATTACATAGATTCCGGATTTAGTTTATAGTTAGGTCTAGAAATGAGATCCTAAAATGGACGTTAAATTGAACGCAATTGTTTGAACATCAGAATATAAGACAATAGAAGGATTATTTGGAAAATTAGTGAATAAAATATTATAGCAATACGATTAAGTACTATGAAGAATATACTTGATGAATTGATTTATCTGATGCTAACAGATGTGATAAATAACTATGATCACTGTTACCTGAAAGTATTCTTGAAACGTACAACCATGTGGGGGAAGTTGCGAATATTATGCAAATCCAGCTGACGATCATCGGTAATCCTGTTGACAGGATAGACATCTTGCTGCCTATACATTCTAAAATGAGAGGTCCAAAGACGGCGCCTAAGAGGCGCCCGAGTGGTAATAGAGAAGCTATCCAAGACGCTTCTTCGTTCGTTACGCGAAACAGAGCATTTTCATCGGTCAGTTGCGCCAAGTAAGGCGAAGTCCAACCGTTTGCGAGACCAATATTGATGGTCAACAAGGTCACTAAAGCACAACGTTTTGTTATATGTCGTAAGAAATTGATACAAATTCAGTGATTTTGTAGAAAATTTATGAGATATATGGACATATATCAATCTTGTATTGTATGCAGGGCTGAGCATGTATTTGAAATACTTTTATTTAAAACACACTATTTGCAATACAAGCGTATTTTGTATTTTATATTTTATCGGATCACATAAAAGTATTACATATTTTGTATTTAAAATCGAAAGATTGAAAGCTTTTTGTATCTTGTAATTCAAATAATAAGGTTGATTATCAATGTTAGTATTTGAAATACAAAATAAAATACTTTCATAATTTTTGTTTTTAATACTGAAATATAAAATACAAAATACTTTTATATGTTCCCATGAAATACAAAATACAAAATACAAAATATTTTCATGTACTCTGAAAAAACACAAAATACAAAATATAATTGTCTTACCAATACTGTTTTTCAAATACAAGTATTTCAAATACATGCCTAGCACTGATTGTATGCAAATCTTAAGTTGCACTGAATTTCATGAATTAACTAACCTGTTAGAGTTGCGAACCACTGAGGCCATAATTGAAGTAAAGGTTCAAATATTTTTTTTGCCATTTTTATATTAAATCTACACCGTTACACGCGCATCTAATAAACATACAAATAAGGAAGATACATAATTATTTGGTCTATATATAATTGCAATTATTTTTATTTTTAAGTTTATATCAAATTATTTGTCAAATAACTTGCCAATTGGCTGTCAGAGAAATAAGACAGCGAACCAACACGTTCGTCGCAAGAAATAAGACTTTCAGAATACGGATTATTTGATGCTACAAATGCTTTGAAGCATTTTTTGATTGATCAATTAGTAAAATTCTTTTTTCCGATTGTTAATCATGTTTCGAAGCATTTATTATGCCAAGTGGACCTCACAATTACGCATGAATTTAAGAAATCACTAGACACATGCAATATTAAAAATAAATATCTGAAAGTTCGGAAATCTGTTTGCTTGCAGATGCACGTCTATGATATATCGAGGAAATTACGGTTATTTCCGGCTTGAATTGTCATTTGATCGGATTCACATACATTGGCATTCGTTTACTTCACATCGGTTACTGCGCGTACATTTTTCATTTATTTGGTGGCGAAAAATCATTTTTCGACAATGGGATACGTCCATTTCGCGACGAGAGTCAGTTGCGACGCCTGTCAATAATATAAGTTTGATTTGAGAATAAATAGTCATTGTGATGTACTACGATAAACGTGTATGAAATAAGATATTCGTACTTATATGGATTAAGTAAAAAAATCAATAAAAAGAAATTTTGAGTGGGACATATAATAAATTTATATTTTTTCCTAGAATATGTTCCGTATCGGCGCCGCTTTGGTTTTCTAATTCAAGCAAACACACATATTGTCTTTAACATTTAAAAATTATATCGACTGTTTCACTGTGCAAGATTTTCTCGACTTGCACATATAAATATATTGCATAACTGATCTTGTATGAATAGATCGTAATTATAAAAGATTTAAATGAATTAAATTTTTATTTTTCCCTCGCCGCGATGATATTGTATAGTATTATTGTATAAATATATTATTTTTTACTGTACATATCGCTTTACTTTTCCACCGCAAGCGTAGTCGTGAACAAATTTTTCTAAAATCTGATAATAAAAAACTCAATTTTAATTTTAGCGAAATGTAAAGCTTTGAAATGAAATACTCAAAAATGTCATGATGTCGAACAAAAAGAACACTCAGAAAAAATTGTGATACTTTTAATTGTTTGCAAAAAAATCTATCAAACTTCGTAACGGTACACTGATGCTGGTAATGGCATCGTTTAGAGACCAATCGTAAGTGCTAAGTACATAGCGTTACCAATATAATAGAAAAATTACTTTTTATTTTTACATAGCAGTAAATTGTTAAATGTAATCTTCGAGTATGCTTTTTTATCACAAAAATTGCTGTGCATGTTTGAACATTCAATATGGGTTCATTATTTGTAACTCTAAATCGTTAATTGCAGCTGTCGTTATCAAAATTATTTCCGTATGATTGCCATTCCTCGAGCGATCGTGCATCTTTGATTGCTCTCTCATGTAATACGTAACAAAGCAATTTCTGTTTTTTTTTAACAAACAACGAAGCAAAAAAAGATAACATTTTAATACGAAATATCGTTTGCTTGCTTCACTTACAGTAACGTGAACATTTAATGTATAGCCACTTATGTAAACTTCACTGAGAGAGATATGCCCTCTCGTTTTGCGTTAAAGAGAAAAGTTTATTTATGTTTTTAATAGCACGGAATTACGTTGCGTGATCTGAATTTTGACTGAATTTTATCAAATCTAAAGGATTTTTTTTATATATTTTTATTAATTCTCCTGAATTCCGTTTTTATATCATTCACCTCTTCAGGATAATCACAATTAACTTGAAATTGATAGAAGATTTGTTAACTGGGAGAAGAAGCAGATGATTGATCTCCGTTTAACCATTGAACAATCTCCATTCGTATATTTATTTTTGTCATACACCCAAAAAAAAATAATCTAATTGTAAAGTGAAATTTCTGGTAACCTCATATTCTAAGCAGAAACTTTTACAGAAAGAGTATTTCTCTTCCAATACACTGGACTATTCATCAAAAATGTATTGGAGATTATTCTAACAGTTTTCCTCTTGAATGAAGAGGAATATATTTACTGAAAGCAGAGTGCCCTCTTACGAGTAAATTATATTAGGAACAGCAAGATTTTTACTGCAGATACAAATCGAAAATACTCTAACTGTAAGAATATTGTGCTTATTTTCCTCTTGATTTCAGAAGATTCCTCTTGAGGCCGTATATAAGAATAAAATCCTCTAAGATTTAGCGGTTTCTGCTAATACAATTGAAATTATTTTTTTTGGGTGTACATACCGAAAAATTTTACTGGCAACAAACGTTATTTCACACACTTAGCCGATAAAATCGATAATAAATATATGTTGGGCGATTTATTGGAAGTGAAACTATTCACGTTGCCTGTTCACGTTGCGAATCTTAGAACGGCGATCTTCTGGGCATGTCGTTAGGATGAGCACGTCGAAATCGTGGAACCCGAGAGCTAACTTAAATGGAACAGAATAGGGTTACGTCACACGAAAGGGTCCGTCCTCTCTGGTCTCTTACGACTGGAGGATAATAGCTTTCGAAACGTTGTCTTGGAACTCTCGGTTCTTGCGCTGCGAAATATTTCGTCGCGTCGCTTCTCTTTATCTAACGGAGCAATAGAAGCGAATGAGAAGTACGCTCTGCTGTTTACATCGTATTATCTATATAGTTGAATTTATGACTCCTGACATTGCGACTTTCATCTACTTCATTCTTCTTCCTTCACGGCTACTTTGCCCGCCCCTGCTGCGTACAAGAAGCGGGTAATAGTTATCCGGTCACCCGGAGCTTTCGTGAAACGTCCATTATGCACACTATGTTATGTAATTGGAAACTGTATGGTAAGTCAAATCTTATTATATTGCACAAACATCGCTATCGCTTGTATTTGCAAGCTTGTCTAGTGAGATCATACTCATAGCTGTCGACTTATTTATCGCGTTTACTAATTCTTGGCATTGAAGTTGTTCACATGTTTGTGTTACAATTCAGAAATATATATAATATGCGTAACGCTCTTATTTTATTTATACATATTGCTCATTTAAACATATTGTGCATTCAGAGAAAAAGACATAGTGGCAGCTACATAAAGGAAATAATTGTTAATTTTGTTTTGAAGAAAACAATAAATTTTATATGTAGAATTAATGTATACATAGTTGAATGAACTATGTATATATATATATATATATATATATAGTTAAATAAACTGTTTTATAACTACAATAATTATAAAAATTATTTAATTATGTACATCAGTTTATTCAACTATATAGTAATTTATTCAGCTATGTATATACATTAATTCTACATATAAAACTTGTATCGTTGTCATCTTTGTAATTACCATTATTATGCCTTTGAGAGTCTTAGATGCGCATATCCTAGATGAATACATTCACTTACATTATTACAATTATAGAAATTTGACTAGTAGGTATCTATAATTTTTCAGTATATCAGCAATGAAAACATATTATCTCTCTTTAACCAATAGTTTAGTGATGTGTCCATTTCGAACTCTTCCTATTTTTCTCTGAATGTGTGTTTTGATAGAATTTAAATAATCTATCAACTGGAATTTATGTATTTGTATTTTTGTTTATGCACTTGCATGCCAAATAAATATTATAATTACACGAAATAATGTCAGATATCGCACAAATTCAAGGCAACATTTTTATTTCCTTTATCTGCTACTCCTTATGAGGTAGGGAGATATAGTGAACGTGTCTACAGTATATTTCCTGTGAGTACGAAAAGGCTGGAGGAACATTTTCTAGGTAGATGAAGCCGGTATATTGCTACAAGTAGCGCTAGTGAATTACATGGGACTTCCTGCGCAGAAGGAACTTACAAAGTGGAGACTCATGTCGTGTGCCAGCAAGCCGGTAGGAGTGAACGACTTTACAAGCCCTTAAATAGTTATTAAAAATATACGGGTTTCTTGGTTTTTATGGTGACTGAAATGGTTTAGTTTACACAATGCGGTGATTTCGTTTTGATACAACATTAATATTAATCAAAATAATCAAGTATAAGTTCCGACAATTTGATGAATATTGCTTCCATAGGTTCTACCATAAGCTTACGCAAATTAGCCGTGCAAACAAATGCACATGGCAATCTTATCTAACGTGATGTATTGATTTTCCTATCGCGTTTCAACTGAGAAAGGATTGTGCACAATCAGGCACGATCGGGCGCCGAAAATCTCGATTCTATCGCTCGACTGGAAGGTGCGCTCGATAATAAGCACACCTGACAAAATTCAATTATGCGATTCCCGTGGGCGAGTAACCCAATTTGCACGTCATCAAGCCGCACACGGGGAAACCGGTTCGAAGACTATCCCGATGGTATACAGGGGTATACCTATACCAAATATTGACGTTCCTGGATTGCACAGGACTGCCCTCGGGGACGCCAAATAACCCGCGCCGACCTCCAACTACGCGGCTACGATTCGTCTGAACGACGGGTGTAATTGCCTGTAATCTACCGCGACGCGGTCGTATTATAGAGATCATTTAAGGGACAGAACTGCCGTTCGGCACCGCCAGCATTATCGGTAAACGTTGTTCAAAAACAGTTTGCGAGTTTAGATTACGACCAGTTGTGTATACTATTCTATAGCATGAACTTGATGTATATAGAACACACAGAAAATGGAATACTAAATTTTATCATGTAATAAATTCTATGTCAATAGTATATATTTAACGCGACATTATGTACTTTACTTGATAACTGAGCTATAATTTATTTCAATCGTTATCTATTATTATCTGTTATCGTTTTTCTTTGTTGTTATTATTAATGTGTTGTGTATTGTGCGGCTTTTCTTTAGCTCCACAAAAAACTAATTAAAGATCATATATCTACTATTGTGATCGATAAATGTATGACATTGTACATTTATTAAATAGTCTCTTAGTATTATGTATTATCATTGATAATTAATTTGCAAATTTATTATATCTTGTATACATGTCAATGAGACATGTCTGTGATGTTGATGATCTCTATAATACTTAATATGTTAATCTCAACGATATTTACAAATTGTCATGATAAGATGTAGTATTTTATGTAACTCACATAATTATGTAACTTGCGCGCTAGCTATAAAGTGTTTTCTATCGACGTACCGATTTCTTGGTATAACGCACTTTCTTGAATAGATCATTCTCTTTTTATTTTTGATGGTCTGTCTTATCATTAAGGAGATTCTCGAGGTCTCTTTGGTGCCATCATCAAACGATCGTGATCAAACAGACCACGGAAAGCGCAATTCCTCGCTTTCGCCTGATTCACATTCACTTCTATGATGCTAATGTAACACATATTAGCCGAGTACATTCCACTAATTAGTAAGATCTACTTTTTTTCCTTATATTTACCGTGAACGTATGTGATTTTAAATTTTAAATATGAAAGCCTTATTTTAAAAACAGAGAAGATTAGAATTGGAAGAATGTTAGTATGTTCAAATCTTTATATAATTTCCTTTTCTCTTGTTGCTTTATAAGTAATAGCCTAATTGAATGTAGTGGAATTAAGGGGGTATTCTAGTTTGTCGGGTCAAAAAAATTGATTCTTTTTATTGCATTTTCAGAAAGTTGATAGTTTTGAAAATATATTACCAAAGCTAGTAGCTGATTAGGCTGAGATAGCTATAGGTACAATTAATCTATTTGTAAATCGTAGTTGAAACTTTAAATGCATTTTTCTCAAAACAGCATTTGTCAACCGCTTTGACATAATATCTCGGAAACTAAGCGTCCAATCGACTTGAATTTTTGCGTGTCCATTTAATATATGTTCTTTTATTACTGGAACTACAGAATTTAAATTTGTGATGATTCCATTTTATTATATAAAAAAAAACGAAATAAATTTATAGGTGAAAATCAATACCATTTTTTAAAACATTACCGTTTCAACAATTTTCAATTTTTTTCTTATATTTTAGTTCCAGTAATAGTGTAACTTACATAATTTAATAATTTCTTTGGTTTTTTGGTTTCAGGCTACTAGAACTAACGGAATGATGTCAACGCGACAAAAAGAAATTTTTTCATACGTCTTGCTTATCACCGCGTAGAATTTTTTATACATGAAAAAATAATTTTTAAATATCTATTTTGTACAAACAAAGTTTCAAAAAGTTTCATATTAATATATTAATTCATTTCTTTTAAAAAAATTCCTGAATAATCATGTAATTTTTAACCTTACAAATTAGAATACCCCCTCAAAATATCTTACAATCTTTAATGACATTTTGGCAGTACATTACCAGCTCAAAAATGAACAATAAAGAATTATTAAAAAATTGGTCGAAATTTTACGAAATTTTAGTTATATATGCTGAAAAATCAACAACAAGAAAACAAAACTAATAATTTGACTTATAACGATTTATATAACTCAACGATCACACTTTATATTTTTAGGTAAATAAGTACGCGGGTCCAAATAAATTTTTCGAATATTTATTGGAGTTTTATTAGTATGTATGAAAAATTTGATTTAATTTGTAATACTTTTTTATAAAATATTCAAGTAAATACTACGAAACGCGATTTTACATATGAATCAGTGCAAACAAATATAACTTTTAAACCAATAAGAGAATGTTAAAAGGAGGGTGTTATGTTTTTTGGTTAACATGAAGAAGTTCCGTGTTGTATGAATTATATATCATGTTAAAGAGAATTATATATCATATTAAAGCTATTTAAATGAAATCGAGTGATATATCGTTTATTTGGGGAAAAATATTAAGAATATGGGAGAAATTTTAATCAAAGACAATAATTATTATATTTAGTGATAAAAAGTTACTACTTAATAAGACATCAAAACATCTTGAGAATTAAACAACAAAGACTTTGTATTGTTATTTAAACACGCATAAGACGGAGAAAATTTTTAAACGATTGACAAGCAACGAAGAGTCTGGAACAAAATAATTATTTGATATTGAATTCTAGCTTTGAGTAACGAACATATTTTTCAAGTTATACATACTGATAATATAGTTTTTGTTGTTTTAAATACCAATAATACAATTTTTATTGCTTAATTCCAGGAATATCTTAATATCCTACTTAACATCTTTTGGAATTATTGTCTTTGAAAACGATTTCTTCTAAACGATTTTCCCATAACACATCACTCGACTCCGCTTAAGTAGCTTTTTAATATGATATAAATACTATAATTCGTACATCTCAGAATTGCTTTGTGTTTGTCAAAACTTAATATCCGCCTTTTTTATTAAGACGTAATGGAACAATCTACGAAATTTTTGTATTTTTGTACTACTTTGAGATGTGACACCTACATCTTCAAAATTATTTTGAAGTTATCTAAAATGTATGAAAATATATTAAACAAACTCTTAACTTATTTAAAATTGTTAAAAGAAATTAGGAAGTCAGATCTGACGAATAATACCACTTTTAGAATTCATATGTAAAAGATGAGAATATGTTATAATTTTTACAAAATATTCTGGTATTGGATAGTATTATTAGTTACGCGATGTCGACATGATAAAAGCATTTGTTTTTCCTAAATTCATCCAATTAAACGAAACGATTGACGATCTTTGTTCTGGGACTCACGCGATGGCATCTACCAAATTTTTTCATACGTCAGCGAATCGTTTCTGATCCTCTTCGTGCAAACGAATTAAAGACGTACTTGGCTTTTAAAAGTTCCAGGGATTTACGGACATATTCTCTTCCGCTGTATTAACTACGACACTGCTCGAATCTCTTTCTAGTAAATCCTGGCTGGTCTATTCGAATTTGACTGAACGTATTACATGCATTTTCCCATTCCAATCGCTATTCGGTTGAGCGCAACGATGAGTAATAAGGCGTAAAAAGCTATTAGATTGACTGACGAGTTCTTCCGTTCCGTTCTACGTCGGCTCTATCCGTTCTTTTTTTCTCGAAGAATCTTCGAAAGTTGAAAAGCCTTCGACTCGGCCGTTGAGAGAGACGGGAGCTCGACGCTGAAAGACATTTTCACGTCTTCGCATTACGATATTTCTCCGCTATTTGAAGCGAGCGCTTTTAAATCTAAGTTGCATAGTTCCCTTATATAAGCTCGTCTGGGTATCATATATCTCCCGTAGAATGTTTTACACTTGCAGACGCGTTAGCAATTTATCGCGTCTCGTGACTCTTACAATGATGAATGAATTAGTACGAACAAATTTCAATGCAGCCATTCCTCAAATTTCTCAAATTAGAAATATGTCTTTTCACTGGTAGTTCTTTAATTTTGACGCCGTATGGCGCGACATCGGAAACCGATAGTAACATGATTTATTTATCTTTCAAAAATACAACGGATAAAAAAAGGAAAAAAAAGGGGTAACGCTGGAAGATTCCGTACACGAGCAAAAGACGGTAACGGGTCAGCATTACCAGGGTAATAGACACCGGCACGGCGGCGGGAAGAGCGGCGGTTTCGCGAAGGTGACGGCGGAGGTGATGGTAGTAGGGCTGGTGGTGCTGGCGCTGGGTGGTTGGGTGGATAGGTGGGTGACGGTAGGTCGACCGCGCGGGGACTAGGGGATAGCCTCCGGGTTAGGGGCTGACGGGTCGTGGCGGGTGGAAAAGGGGCGACTCCGGCAGTCAGCGGGTTAGAGCCGCTCTGTGCGGGTGAACGCGAGTTGCGAGCGTGTACGCGCCCTTCTGCAAAATTTCTTTGAAAGAAGTTTCGAAGCTCGTTATCGGTAACGACGATCCGCCGACGATCACGTGAATGTGTTCGTGATTCAGTGTGTTCGCGTCGCTTGTCAATCCTACCGGCCGTCGTCGTCCCACGATCTCGTGCATGAACTCTCGCATTCCCTCCTCGGAATGACCTGCACGAAAGTCACCGCTCTGCAAACAAGCCTGCAAATGAAAATTTGTATAAATTTCTCAAGAATCGTCAAGTGATTGTGTAATAAAACGAGTGCATTGTGTGTAATTGGAATTACAGAGTGATTACTGAAGTGATGGATAGAAGCTTTTAAAACCACGTCACCACGTGTCATTGAAGTGTCATCTGTGCGAGGAGAATTTGAGAGTCCCTCGATTTCTTCGAGGGCGCGCTTGTTATAATTTACGAAAAATATAATATGTCAACCGTCCGTAATTTCTTGAACGTTTGTGCTTATTAATTTTAATATTCTAATTCTAACTAATTTTAACTAAATAATAGAGAAGAAAAAATGCACTTGGTAATTACCACGTATTAAACATGTACCAACTGTCATGTGTCAGTTTTAAAAGGATAAAAAATACATATACATCGTGACAAGAAAATTAGCACATAATTTTTTTTCTGTAATTACATAAATTATATCATTATATATAACGTTATGTCACCGATCGTAATTATGCGAGCATGCAAAAATTGCAAAAAGAATTTCTTTTATTGATGGAAGAGCACATCTTACGTGTGATTCGACAATTCAAATGTCTAACGATAAAATAACAAAGTAATTCTTCCTTTTGCATGCACAATGCTCTGGAAAATGCTAGAAAATCTGCTGAATCTATGTATATGATGAATACGCGAATGAATTCTTCACATACTTCACGTTGTCGACGTAGAGTTTCCGTTTTGCTTTTTTGATTATCCATAGTACATTGTCGTTTACATTACACAATGTTTGACTTCAGACACGTACATTCAGTGTAACGATAATTTCGCTTATGGCTTCATTGCGTTTGACGCATAATTTCACACGCGCGTGCGAAACATGATATAGTTTCACAGAGCAAAATTATACCTCTAACAACGAAGATTCCATAAGTCGTTGTTTTATTAATAGTGGATTTTTTTTACAGTTTTCCTTTATGTGTACGTCTGCGTTTTTCATTACGATAAATAGCAATTTCCCCGGCAACTCGAGATTCTTCTTAACTCGAAGATACGCGAACAAGATAACGGAGAACCCTCGTAGCGTCAAGTTTCCTCTCTCGAAAACTGTAAGAAAAACTCGCATACTGAATTTTTTTCTCTTTTGTAATAATACATTTGGGTATATAATACGAAGTTTTAACGGGCGTGTTATTTTATACATTTTCTCTTACTGAAGATAATACTTTATGAATATTTATGAATATTTATTTTATTCGCGCCGAAAAATGATGATTTTGATACATTATATCGAATTTTTCATTTAAAAAACGATGCAGCAACGTTTGATTATATTCGTAATTATTCATGTAATTATTGATTAATTGACGTTTTCAACAATGAACTCAATTTCTCTCTGAAAATTTCATATGTTCTCAGGGAAATGGTTTTCGTTACCTCAAAATTCTGAGCGAACTCATCTAGTAATTGATATTGCGAGATGATGTTAACAAGCCGTAGAAAGGTACATTTAGCGTAATCGTCATTCTCGAACTGTTGTAGACCGACGGAGATGCAAATTCCGGTTGGTCTCTCGGTTAGTGCAACAGCCGATAATTTCATTCGCAAGCTCATTATGGAAATGGGAACTGTTTCCATAGAAATTACATAATTAGAACGTGTCGACGGTTCGTCGACGACGTTGAACACAGTCGAAATTGCGAACCGAACGCTCGAATGATGTATAATGCATCGACAATTCGTGATAAACAGCTAAAAATATCGTTGCATAACGTACTAACCGTCTATCGTAAATAAAAACACAATCCCGCTGCCATAATTACTCGTTATGCAAAATATTACGCAGCGCCAAGAAACGGTAATCGTTTCTTCCTTAAATGTCCACAAGAATAATGCCAATCTCACGTGACTCGTTAACCGAAAACATTTAACGTTATTGCGTCGTGAAGAGAGATAGGACGTGATCAATTTTGCGAGGAATATATATTGGGTATATCCTACGGGAATCGTAAGTAATCGCTTGAGATGACAAACATCGGTAAATAATCGAGAAAGTTAAATAAACCGGGACGGTTTTTCCAAAGCGCTGAAGTATTGATTTTTGTGTACGTTAGTACAATACAACTTAAGATTAACAATAATTCAATTACATCGGCATAATGCAGCATGAAGTTGATTCAGTGAAATTAATCTAGTGTTTCCTGTGTTTGTTTCGAGGTAGTCAAGTTTCGCGGTAACCACCGAATGTCCCTTAAACGCAAACGTGTAATGTCAACGAGTTGTAGAAAGAAAGAGTTGCCACCGTGTGCGGCATGGCAGAGAGATTAACCTGTTGACAGGTGTGTAGCTCCTGAAAATTGATTGCGTGCGTCCAATGCAGACGTTCGCGACCGCGCGCATCACGTGCGACGCTCAACGTGTGTGCACTTGACTGCAAGCGTTTTCGGCTCGCAGTTGCATAATAATCGGTCTTTCAGCGTCATCGACAAACAGTCTCTTTCGCTGTGCGCGATCGTTTGATGAAATATACAAACGGTAAACAATTCAAGACATTTTAATCCTTACCATACCATCTACAATTTGGTGCCTCATCCATACCATCAAGGGTCACTTCAAATCCCTTCGTTTTTTCACCTCTTCAAAATAATAAAAAAAATCTCTAAAAATTCACCAACATATTTTCAACTTTCTAGAATAAATATTGACTCTTTATTTTGGAAAATAAATAAAATGTGTAGTATAATTTATATAATTACCGAAAGACTCAAAGAAACTTGCACGAACAGGAATCGCTCGGTCACTAGTTACCCATATTAGTACGGTAAGGGTTAATTTGTCTTTTTTAATTTTTTTAGTTGAATTTATTTTTAATTTATTAAAATCGGTTCTATCTGGAAAAATGATTGGAAAAGTAGATGGGCAAATAGATTTGTCCGGCGAATCATGAAAATTCGCGCAACTGCTTCCATTGATATGTGTAACAAATTTAGATGTATGGAGGATACTTTTTTGCGGATAATTTGAACGGGAATCGCTGAATAGCATTTGGCGTAAATGTTTCGGCGTGGATTCGGAGTTTCGAACATACCTAACATCCCATGCGGATTTCATCGGATTTTTTCATCGGTAGATTTTTGCATCTGTTGCATATCACGAAATTTCGTTACGTGTGTACCGTCGTTGTTTCCCCTGAAAACAAAATAATTCGCCCGATCCGTCGCGTAACTGGGAACCAATTTATCATCTAATATAAAACACGAAATATAACCAGAATAAAATAAAACTATAAATTAGCGTACTTTTTTAAAACTGCAGGCATTTAAAATCTACGTTACATTACATTTTATTCAACGGTGATAATCTGAGATGTACATTTACGGAAAGGCAATTCGAACATTTTATAAAGTGTCAAAGTTTATAAACATTAAGAGACCGCATCGAGTTAATGACAAGGCCGTGTACCAAAATTTAAAATTTCTCGTTGAAAGAATTGATCCGATGAAAAACTCGTGAAAGGTTCACGAGTACGTGCGTTTATTCTCTTTCTACGTGCTGCTAATTTTTTGCTATTGAAGACGTTGAAAACTTTTCCCGATCAATCGGATGTCGTCGCGTAAAATGTGCCCGCCTATCCAAAGTGACAAGTGAAGTTTCTCACCAGTTGAATCAATGGAGAATATTCGAGGAATATAGTATTGTCACACAATCAGCTGGAGGATCAACTGTTAATTAGCAGACATGTACACCCACCTACACGGGGATAACGGCATGTGCTGTTATCTTCCCACTGTTCTGTACCTCGAACGATACCGTAAGTATCTTTGCTAAGTCGACGAGCGAGAAATGATATGACGCAATACCAAGAGACTTTGTTATTAGGCAGGTATTAGAATTACCATTGTAATAATTTTCCTTTGCGCGAGTTTCTTCGAGTCATTTCTTTAAGTATCGATCATATCGTGGTTTTTTTATATTGTAAAAGCGCTTTGTTGTAGCAATCGTGGCAAAGAAACGTTTTAACAATTACGTAAGTTTCGGTCGGATAAAGTTTCGAATTTTCATGGAAGGCCACTGTAATTATTTCTACGGCTTCAAATGTCGGCCCTACTCGTTTGTCGCTGATACGAAGCTTGTGGACGACGGAAGTAGGATAATTAATTCAGGAAGTCAACTCGATGCTCGCGAGGAGTTTGGTAGAAGTTATGTTTAGACGAAACATATATTTCCGCGTATTTTCAGGTATCAGCGAGCTTAGCATAATGTTAAAGACAATCACCGCGAAACGGGCGGAAGGAAACGAGTGTAATGGAAGGCTGAACTCACTCAGAATAAAAAAAAAAAAGAAAAAGAAAATAACGAAAGATTTTGCATAATAAAGCGGTTAGATGAGGCGCTGGGCTGCGCTTGGTTGAGGGTTGTATATGTAAATGCCGTAGAGAGCTTGTCGAATAAACAAAGGATAAAGCGCATCCGCTTGTATCTCCCGGTGAAACTCGCTTTTTGTCTGCTGCGTTTCGAAGAAAGTCTTTATCGATCGGCACGTTACATCAACGCAACATAACATTATTATGAAATCGTACTTGTCCAGTTGCTCCTGAAATCGTAGTTTTAATGTTTATGTTAATCTGTTTGTGAAGTTGGTACGACGTTTTATCAATTCGAAAAAACAACGAGTTCAATAGCACTTTACAATTCTACAGCTTTTAACAAAAAATTTAAAAAATTTTACATTTTTAATGTCAAAATAAAAAATATAAAATAGGCTAACTTCACATTCCAGCTCGACATGTTTCTTTCTAAAATATCAGAAAGTTAATATTACGTTTGTTAAGAGATTCAGTTAGTTTTAAACTATAAATATATATAGCGTTTCACAACAAAATTCTAATATAATTTTTTCCTTTGATTGGAATATTCGTCACTCGGAAGAAATGTGTCGTACTGATAATTTTTGATACTTTTGGCACTAGTTCCGTTCGAGGCTTGCTTCACTCGCGTTCCATGAGATGCAATTATTTCAAAAAGTGATTCCGCTTTATAAACATTTTTAACTTTTATTGCTAGCACGACGTTCGACTGAAATGTTTCATGTAAACGTAGTAAGTTGGCATCTAGTAGAATTCGATAATTCTAATTACTGTTCCTGTTTCTGAAGATTATAAGTGTATTTTTATGTACATAAAAAGACTTCTGGCTATTAATATTACTATACAATTAAAAATTGAAATTTTAACCCTTACCATACCATCTACAATTTGGTGCCTCATCCATACCATCAAGCGTCACTTCAAATCTCTTCGTTTTTTCACCTCTTCGAAATAATAAAAAAAATCTCTAAAAATTCATCAACATACTTTCAACTTTCTAGAATAAATATTGACTCTTTATTTTGGATAATAATAAAATGTGTAGTATATAATTTATAATTACCGAAAGACTCAAAGAAACTTGCAGGAATCGCTCGGTCACTAGTTACCCATATTAGTATGGTAAGGGTTAATATTACATTCTTTAATTTCTGATTGTACCACTTTCGAGCGTAATTCTTTCTTCGAAAATTTTTAGAATGTTATGCAAAATTGACATCAAAACTTCTAAAGAATATTTTTTACTTAGATTAGGATGAATTTGCGTGCGCTTACTTTCAGATTGAATAATTCCTAAAGTAATGCTCGAATTGTCTTCGACATTGTAATTTCATTTGAAAATCTTAAAATATTATACTACTAAGAGAGATTATGAAATAATATTGTATTAATTGCTAATCTAATTATCACTGTGCGATAAGAGAATTTATAGGAAAAAGTTTATTTATGAAACAAGTAAATAGAGAAGCGCGCTATATGATTGGGATCTCTTAGTGCTTAATAATATCTTTATTATTAATTTTCAGGCGTGTAATATTTTTATTTTAAATTTTTAAACGTTTTCCAGTTTATACAAACTGCACGCCAATTACCGTCGGTCTTGAAATGCAATTTTAAATTCAAACTGGAATAATATCACAAATTACATAAATTGATAATCAATTTAATAATAATGATGCTACACAGAAAATTTATTCTGAAAATATGATAGTCGTGGGATAGTGCAGTATTTCGAAGATTTTTACTCATTTTACAAAAAAATTATTCAAACTTATTTTATATTTTTTATTGTGGTTTTATTAACGAATGAGAGAGAATTACATAAAATTCTTCAAAATACAATGTTGCCTCACGTCCATATTTTCAGGGAAATTCTGAGAGAAAATTCTCTTTGTTAAAATATTAAGCAGTCTTAAAGTGGCAAAGAATTTATTGCAAAAATATCACCCCAGTCAAGGTTTGAATCTAGACTTTTCTACTATCTGAGCGTCTTTATCAATTCGACCACCGAAACATGTAGTGATATTTATAACGTAATAATATAGTGAATAGAAAAAGTAACGTTTTTAAATTTTATATCTATGTTTTATTAAAAAATAATTGATCTATTATATGTGAACATATATATAATATATATATGTATGTATATATAGATATATGTATATATATAAAATATATACATGTTAATGTATTAATATTTAAAAGTTAAAATTGCTTAAAAAATGTTTACAAGTCGGAACAACTTTTTCAAATAAATAAATCGCATAAAACTGGAATACAACAAGCCAAAACTACCGTTAGAAGTGTCGAACATTGTTAGCACAACATATTTTGAGTGGGGTGCTACGAATATTCAAAGCTAAGGAAAAAATTGCTAATTGTTGGAATTTTGTCTGGAAACGCTATATAATTATGAAACTAGCTCAGAATTAACTAGTTTTTAACAAATATTGTAATATTCTATGGCTTCTGATACTTTAGAGGGAAACTGTAAAATTATGAAAAAAGTACTCCTTCCCTCCCTCCCTCCCTCCCTCTCTCTCTCTCTCTCTCTCTCTCTCTCTCTCTCTCTCTCTCTCTCTCTCTCTCTCTCTCTCTCTCTCTCTCTCTCTCTCTCTCTCTCTCTCTCTCTCTCTCTCTCTCTGAAGTTATCGTTATTTTTTAAAATTAATGATATGTGCTAACTTTACATATACTAAGTTTTATCAGGAAGATTCTTAGTATTTATAAATTTATCTACTTTATTTCGATGCAGTCCGTATATCGATATACAACGAAAATCGCAGTTATTACTGAAAAATAATGTTACCTAATCATGTTGTTAACAAGTCAAACAAAACAATATGATAATTTCAAATTCTGAATTAATTTGCTTATTTATCTACTTTCTTCATTCGGAACAATATTAACAGCATATTTTTGGGCAGTTGACAATTTCAAGAAAATCTCGGCCCAAAAAACGCTCTGTCGATTTTATTTTTCTCGCGCTTGCTGTCCAACCGATTCAACGTAAAGCCAGCTTTTTCGAGAGAAAAAAAAAAGAATTTGGAACCAATAAAAAAGGAACGAGAGATTACACGCTTCTATAACTGGCGTATCGCTGTGATTTATCCGTGGCCTGTGATTTGTCGATCGGCAACGGCGAACAGGGTAACAACAATTAAAGTAGCGAAATTTAATATTCCGTCGTGCCACTGTGCGACGATTTACGCGCGGGCGACGATGTCGAAGAGCGGAACAGGAAATTGATACCGTAGCGCCGTGGCGTCATTGGCACTCGCGAAAGGATTGTGCATGGTGACTTTTTAACTTCTCACGACTCTGAATCATGAATAATCCAGAAGAGTTGTATGTGCGCGCTAATTTTACGAGATTTATTCTTCTCACACAAACAGATCTAATCTCATTTTCTAGACGTTTCTTGTAAACGTTTCTTTTAAACGTTGTGTACACGAGCAAATCGTGCTATCTTTGTGTCGAAGTAATGCGGTAATTTCTTGCATATTCAAATTAACATAGAAGGAAGCGAATGCGACAGCACGTTTGAATTGGTATATGGATTAATCGACAAAGATTCCGTAGGGCGGAAAAATTCGCAAACGAGAGAGTGAAGGCAAATGACCATCGAGATTATCGCGGTTTTACGCTACGGTTGGTTTGGACGACCGTTGGCTGGCTGGCTGGCTGGCTGGCTGGCTGGGCGGTGGTTCATTTTAACCTTCGTGCGCAGAACGTGGATTAAATCGGCGCACTGTTTGTTGCACTGTCGGCTTTTAAGCCCCGTTCGCTTGCGATTTTCTACTTTATTGTCCATCGCTTACAATGCTTACATCGCCGCTTGACACGTGGCCGTGATTAATCTCACTACTGACGGGCGCTCTTCCGCAAGTTGCCTCGATTTCATCGGACTTATATATATATATATATATATATATATATATATATATACACATATTTAGCACTTTCACTTGAAGAATTCTTGTAAAAAAATGTAAATTCAATGTACGAACTGTCGTCTCGGAGTAAAAAACAGTTGTGGAATATATCGAATATCGATAAGCTTACATTAATTTCTTATAAACGAGCAATTTTAGTTTTGGAACGAGAAATATTTCTCGACATTATGGTATCAGCTAATTGTCGATAAATAATAGAAAATATATGGTAGTAATAACTACGAGAGAAAGGAAAAAACGCTTAATATAGTAGGATTGGACGGAATAAGAGTTGCGAGTACAGGTACAGCAAGCGAGAAAGAGTGGAAGCTGTGGGTGGGGGAGGGGATGGGAGGGGAGGCGGGGAAGACGAAAGATAGTTGTTTCTCCAGAACGGAAGGAGTTTCACATTTTCTCATAGTCGAGGCGCAAGGAAAAAGGACTTGCGACGTCGAGTCAACTTTTCCAGCTGCTTCTACTCCGCCCACTCTCCCTTCTCTCTGCTCGTTGGCGACCGATTTACTCTCCGCGTCGGTTTCCTCTCTCGAGAAAAGTATCTTTGCATCCGCCAGCAAATCTGCTCTATTATATAGAAAGCTCCTTTCTCTCGGTTGACGATTGCACGATTAAGAATAAGATGAAAGAATTGGAAGGTCATTTGATTGAATGCCCATTTAAAAAGAAGAAAAGAGAGATGCCGAATAATTTAATTGTTTGCAGTAAGCCTTTTAATCCGTATGAATAATCATTAACGTTAATTTTCGAACCGATAATTGTAATTGCATGAGTGAGTTGTTCGGTATTAGATTATATATTACACTGGCTGTAAATAGTTATGGCTAAATGAATTGTTAAACGGTAATTCGCGATTATTCTATGTTCCTTGCTAGTGAAATACAGTTCGTCGAAAACCGTTGCGTTTTTCCCTCGTCAACTGCACATTATACTGTATTGTCCAACCAGTTTATTCTTCACGTTCCGTTTCGCTTTCTCGTTGAGTGCCTTTGCATCTGCCAGCTCCCATCCACTCCTCGCTGCTACATATGCACGATACGATCTTTCTTCCCTTTGCCCGCCATTCTCTCGGTGTCGCCGACAAGACGGGAAGGATAACAATTTCGTTTATTTATTTTTCTGCATGCAGACAGTTTCAATAATCTCGATAAGTGCAACCTTTACGAATTAATAATATTTTTAATTAAAGAAAATGTCGAATATCTAAATGATTGGAGAAATATGAGTGCTTTTGCTTTTTTTTTATTTTAATACAACGCGCAGCATATTACACTTTGTCATTTGGATTTTTTCTTGATCAAAGTGATGCACTCTGCTCTTTCTCCATATATGTCGAACGCTCTTCGATTTCAATAAGAGCGTCTCTGACATTCCCGAATTGTATTACCTCGCTGCAACTGTAGCAAAGCTTCTTTCCTTTAAGACAAGACTCGACAACATAGGATGTCTATAAAGTCAACACAGGATGTCTATAAAGTCTGTCCTCTCCCTCTAAATTATGAAAATCTACGAAATACGTATTCGACTGGTTCTGAACCCCCTTGAAAGAATAACCCCTCGAAATGATCGAACATGTATTTCGCGGTTTTTCATAGATTTGAACCGTTTTGGAAGTATTGATGCTCGCTTTATAAACATCCTGTATGTAAAAAAAGGGTAGAAAAAGTGCGATTATGTACATATAGTACGATAGTACGAACAAAAATAAAAGTTAAACTTTTTAACTATTTTATGAGCATTAAAAATGCAAATTTTAACTAAAAAAAAAGTATTTAAAAGATTTCAAAATGTCTAAAAGAAATATTGTAATATCATTATAACTTTTTTTTATTGTTCTTATGCATTACTTTTGTCTTTTTTCTTGCAAGGATTTTGTTTTCTTTATTTATTATGTGAATCTCGCAGTTGTTGGGAGTTGTTGTTGATATTTCTCTGCACTGTCTCTGTGATTCATGGAACGTTACATGCTTACGGCAATTCATTCCATTCTATGCATGTACATTCTGTTTCCTAATCGTTGCAAGTGTACCTCCTACTACTTGAAGATAAATCGAATCACCATTCTGTGCTTCGCGCAAGGTGAATCCGCAATTATTCAACTACTTTAGATACGTCGAGTTACACGCCGACTATCTGGCCCGTCCCTTAATAATATTACATGGGCGCGCATTGTTCCACACCGCCGCTGGTAATTAGAGATAACTAGACTAAATGGTAATTCGGCGCTTCTGATATGCCCTCCCTCTTGCCGGCATGCGGCCTGTCGATTGTAAAATAGCGGATCTCGCGGTTTGCATACCTGCAGCTGCATACTCGATTCATGTGTTTTCTAGTAATAGTATAACGAAGTATCTCAGATCTGATTGAATCGTGTGCAACGGACCGAGAATTTACATGATGGTTGTAGTTCAAAGACTACTGTTGATGAATATGTAGTAGAACGTACTTCGTTGAAAAACAAGTTTTTTTTATATATAACATTTTTGTTTTATGTATAACATTATGTTCTTCTTTTAACTGAGCGTAACTAAATGAGTTTTGTACTAAAGTTGTCAAAATAAAGCTTCAATTGAACTAGAATTACATTCGTGGTACACACAGCCACTGGAACTGATTATATACTTTTTGCATTGGTCTGTAAATTATTTTATCGAGCTCTTTCAATACGATCTTTTGTATCTCTAACAGTTTGTACGGTTTTATAATAATGGATAAATTTTTACACTTTTAAAGCTAAGCAAACTTTTCGGAATAAAATCTTTGACAAAAGTTAATGATTTGGCTTAATTTGTATTTTATTGACGGAGAATCGATTCCTCTTTTGTTTTTTTTTTTTTTAACATTAGTTCAGTGATAACGTATGTGCGTATCCTTGCAAACATGGCACGCACAAAGTGGAGAGGAAGAGAAGGGGCTAGAGAGAGAATCCAATTACTCGGAATTTACATAATTCCGTAGGTACTAGCCGTTATCCTTGTGGATCGCAAATTCGGAAAATTCGTATTCCGCGGGTTGTTTGTTTACACGCTTACGCGCACTAGATATCGTGGTGAGTATGGCATCGCGGATTAAGTGCTTTTGCGAATTCGTGTAACACCGATTCTATGCGATTGTAAATCGTTTGGATTAGATTTTTTTTTTGCGGAAATTTGACTTTCTCGCATATGAAATTATTTTGTAAACAATAATGTGCATGCACATTTTGTAGAGTTGCGTTTACTTCGGTTTCCATGTTGTGCATAGATACATTGTTCGAGTTTTGTTTTTATACAATGAGCTTTAATTTGACCTGGTAACTTGTAAACAATTCAATCTGCGATATTTTTGTCTCGCAGTTTCATCCCTCGTACATATTAGGGACGTGCTACTAACAGAACATTTGTTCGTTTTCCGACATTCTGCATATACGAGGTAATACACTACACGGGCCATCTCTCTGGCATATTTCATGGCTCATTTTTCACGAGTTTCGCTGTGACAATCGTTCCATTTGTCTTTATATATGGTTTTATAAATGTAAATGATAGATGACTATCTTTTCTCATTTACATATACTTGATTGACGCAGCAAATGTTTTGTACATTTTAACATTTATTGCTGGACACAAATAGGATAACTCTCCTGGTGCGAAAGAAATTTATCAAAAAATTCAGTTATTTTTTTAAAGAGAATTTGTATGCGTTGTATATGTGTTTGTTTGATATTACAATTTTATTCGATACTTCAGTTTTAGTCAAATTTAGTAAGCAATTCTTTTTACACAAATTTTATTTGTTACTTATTATTTATAAAAAATCGTATATCGCTAATTAAGATTCTCGTTTACGTCAACGTTATGTATCGTGTAAATTATAAGCGTGATCGAAATTGTCTGTTGGATCTCAACGAGCTACATACATATGTGTGCATCAGGTGCAGTATATGTAGGCGAGATTTCTAGCCCACGCCCTTACTCGACAGTTAGTCGATAGTTCGTTTTTCCTGCCAGAATGATGAATTCTGAATTTACTGCCATATAAAATTGCGTTGAAGAGTGTCGACGTTCGTATATAAATGTCTCGACCTACATACACATGTGCGTATATATATTATGTTAAATCTGTCGTGTCAAATTTAACCTAATGTGAGTCGCCACTGCTCCTGTTAAATATATCGTTATTTTTTTTATTAAAACAATGGTTATATTTGACACTGTACAGTGTCAATTCGATACTATATAATAGAGTCAAATTGACACGATAGAGTGTCAAATATAATCACTGTTTTAATATAAAATAACGATATTGAGTAGGAGCAGTGGCGATTCACATTAAATTAAATTTAATACTATAGATTTAAGTGTAGTTCCGTAAAAAGATACATTTATTTTTGAGATCATTAAGTTTCAAGATAACATATAAATTCGATGTCCCCTTATAATATTTATCTTTATGTATAGCTGTTGAATGAAATAATTGTTGCGACTTCGTCGACGACTTGTACTTCGTTACGAAACGAAGGAAACTGCTCGTAATTTGCTCCAATAATTACCGCGCTTTAATTAGACGAACGCAGAGGGGCTCCCTTTAATTATTGCGTGCGAACTATGTAAGCGTAATGAAAGACGAAAATAACGGTGTGTCGCTCTTCTGGCGCCCATCGCCTTACAGAGAGAAGAGATCAAACTTTGAATTGAAACATAAACTAGATTAGACGTGACCCATAATTTTGTATTAGTATCGACTCTTATATGAAATTCATATACGAAATTCGTATACGTGTATACAGTCAAGTTATAGATTCTCATTTAGGTAACATAAATATTAAGAGTTTATATACGTTGTTTATATACATTATTTATGTGAACAAGACTAAATGTTGTTCATTTTATTCACTTCATTGTATAATTAAGCGAAGAAGAAGTCATATTCGATTAAGACTGTTTTGATATCTAATAATATTTTTATGTGAATTTTATAGTAAATCTTTTACGTATGTGTGTGTTATTTTAAAGATGTTCATTAGCATCAATAATATTAAATTCCTTGTCCATTTGATTTGTGATACGTATTATGTAATTCAACTTTAATTTAGGGCTGTGTTTTAAAACCGACAACTAATCGACGCGCAGTTTGCTTGAACTATAGAAATTGTAAAATTCACACAAAAATTTTATTACAGACACCAAAACCCGCCTTGACTAAGTATATGACTCTCTTCGCTTAATAATGTGAACAGTTTTCGAATCATTGATTCATTTTTTTTAAATTACTGTGCGTTTAATCAATTTGTTCGCTATTTTTTCGCAAGAAAAGTTTATAAAATAATATTTTTCCAATGTATGAGTAATAACTGCAGTGACTACACGTCGTCTTTTGTATCATACTCGTTTCTCGTGACGTGATGGGATGAACTGGATAAGTGCTGAGGAAAACGTATCCATTTCTTAATGCAAATTCAGGACAATGAGGACTATAAGGGGCTTGGTGAACATGGTCCCCTCACGACCGTGACCAGCTCATTCGCCTCGTGCTCGTGAAAATCGAGCGCAGTAACGCGTCTCGTAAAGAGATACGGCGTTATAATTCACGAAGCACGACGTGCAGCCGGATGAACCATAAAGCCAGGATAAACGGCCATACTTGGCATAGTTTCGCTGTCGTTCTTGTGAAAGTAGATGACGTGCCCATTGCCGTGTTATTAGCGACCAAGAAATTTCCCTTCCTTTCGTTCCTCCCATCCTTCCCTTGTGCTTCATCCGATCTTGCACATCTGCACCCTCGCACGCGGAAGCATGCACAGATGAGACCGGGACATGTGCCTCGTTCTTTCATATAATCGGTTGCCCGTATTCCAGGCTTGGAAGCTCTCTCTCGTTGAAGCGGTGAATTTTTCGCAGTGGCACCAATGGCACTTTCTTGTAATATCACTAATTAAACGCGAGTCGCATTGTTTTTTGCTTTTTCTTCATTTTGCGCGCAAATCGCAGCATAACATTAAATAATTTTAATTATATAACGTGCCATTTTGGACGCGCTTTTCTTATATTCTCGTGATATAAATATCGAAACTGGCCAAAAATAGTTTGTGTTAAAATGTAATACACCAATCGATATTCTGTTGCACGGATATTTGTTTACATGTGCTTCAAGAATTATGCTTCGAGAAAAATATCTAGCCAATATTTTGCGATAAATCTACGGATGTATAAAGAGTCTTTAGGAATGCAGCGAACGAACACGCGTACGCGAACAAATGTATTTAGAAAATAAAAATCGAAACACCATTTTATTTTATGTTTTCTCTTTCACATAAACACGTTTTTTTATCTATTAAATCAAGTTTTGATGCTTTCTTAAAAAATATAAACAACGTATTGACATAAAAAATTTAAAATAACAGGGTGATATTTTCATTTTATATTTTATAATTATATTGCCTATTAATTGTATTTAAAAAAAAAAGAAAAAAGTTGTATTTAATTGCTATAAAACAGTTTTGATATATTAATAAATGTGATATTAAAATCATTGTATATTTAAAAAAAAAAAATTTTAATTTGAGTCTTATAAATCTTAATAAGATCGCGTGAAGTAAATTTCAATATTTGCATTGTCTCATAAGGATAACTTCTTTTATTTCTCTCTCTCTCTTTCTCTCTCTCTCTCTCTCTCTCCCTATCTTATCGTTTTTATGAAATATTTCTAATGTAGAAAAAAAATCTGTCGACAGAGTTTGATGTGTTTATCCCGAATTGTAAAATGGGAACGAAGTGAAAAATCGTGAGAAAGCAAAGATGCATTATCATCCGATTGGACGTGTCTGTTTGCAATCTCTTTTGTTGATGGAATATCCGTTTCTCGATCGAAAAGGATTCAAATCGTCAGATAGATATAAAATTTATTTTGTAGAAATCCCAATCGTGTTCTTACGAACGATAATGCGAATCAACAAGTGTGCGGATCGTCACTATGATAATGCTAATTTTACGAACGATGAGATTATTAGTATGTTTACTATCTGCAGATTCACAATTATTCTCAATAAATTTATTTGAGGTGATTATTAAAATTCTGCTTCCTATCATTTTTCTTAGAAATCTTATATTTTTTATCTGTTCCTTAAGTTACTTTTTTATTTTTGGTTAATGAAATGCATGTACAAATTCTGACAATTTAAAATCTTTGTTTAATAAGAAAAGGTAAAATACTTTTTCTATATCTACAAAAAAATGGATTTTATTTTTTTTCAAAAAGAAAAAAAATAAATATAATTAATCCGTATCACGGTTAATTTATGGCAATATTCAACTCAAGTTTTTTAAAAGTTTCCTCAAATATACTTTTGATTAAAACAGTTGTTGATTTAATAATTTATTGAATTATTCGTATTATCTTCAGTCATGTTAGTGTCTATATATACAAACATATCAACAATCCATATAGTTATACCCTGTGCAATGAGAGCACTTTCCGCATTCGCAAAATGAGTGGAGATCAACACAGCAAAGAAGCTGTTGCATCGGTGGTGTTGCCATGAAAACTGATGCAATTGCCGTTATTTGTTCTTGACTTGCACTCACCGTTACACGAGATTTTCGAGTCGTTTCACCCTCCAAATGGTTTCGTACTTTCATTCTCTCTTACAACGGCGGAGAGGTGAAGGGAACGGTGTTTATGATGGCTAGCAGGAAGAGGAAAATGGCGAAAATAGGTTGAATGCGATCTTCGTGCGTGAAAAAGGTATATGGCGCGTAACTGAGAAATTTTCGTTTACTAGGTGCAATATCGCTGTTTTCCAATATCATATATACGTCAAAAATAAGTAATATTGAGTCGAAGAATTTCTACTTAAAAGATTGGATATTAAACGCCATATTTAATTAAGAAAATCGCGTACAATAATTCTTAGCGAAGCACTGACATTGTTATATTTATTTATATCAAATAAGGGAAAGAATCATATTTTCGGTCGAGGCGGATCTTGATGGTTGCTAATAATATTCGTTATATGTATATTAGTATATTTTTTAATACTTCAAACTTATAATACTTTATATGGACAAACGTTTTTATTTACTTATCCAAAGATTTCAATTATCGGTGCGTGTTATCACGTTATTTTGATTCTTTCTATATATTCGCAGATTAAATGTGTCTATAGTATTTTCTCTCGCAATTTCATATGCAATTCGGTCCCATTTTCAATTTTTCGGATCATCGCTCGTACACGCCGCGAGCCTTGGAATTTTATGTCGAAATTTCTGGTTATAATGCAATTTAAAATCCCAGAGTTAGATGCATGGAAAGTGTAATATCGATAATATACACTTCACTAATTAATGTCCACTGACAGATGTTTAATTAATGAAACGTGTGAAAACGAGGGCATTGGAGAGAAGTACAGATTGCATCAAATTACGTTCAATTACATCGGATTTGTAATGCTTCACAAATATGGTTAATCAATTAGCGTGATAAATAGTAACGTGTCGATGGTAGTGATAATGAAGGAAATAGCTAATAGCGAAGCGACGACAAAGTGTTCAATGAAATCGAATCGTGCGGTTTAGTTGATCAAGTTTGATGAATGGCAACGAAATCATATTTATGTATTGTTAAACTAAACTGTTCTATCGATTCTCTCTCATCTATCATCCATCTATCTTTTCTCTGTGTTTAGAAGCTCACCGAGCTCTGGAGCTCCTTGAAGATTACCATGCTAAGCTGACAAGACCACAAGACAAGCAGCTGCGATTAGCCATCGAGCGCGTTATACGTATCTTCAAGAGCAGACTCTTCCAGGCGCTGCTGGGTAAGTCTTGTTTGCTTTACTTAAATTTTCGTGCTCGAAATAATACACATCTTTATGGCTATATATCGACGGAAAATCAATCAGTACGAAAAACAATTATCATTTGATCAACTTGAACAGCAGTTATCAAAGAGCAAAAACAATTTGGCGATTACACAAATAAGCGAATCAAGATACTCGAGAATTCTCTGTTATCTTTCATGTTGATCGACAATGAAAGTCGACCGATACGAACAGAATGCATCGCTTTCATTTCCTATTGTCATATTTACTGTATCGAATATTATACTGAATATTGTAAAAGTGCTGATTTACGATAATAATTAATTATTTCGTGACCTCTTTTAGCGGTTTCAATATAGGATAAAACGGAACTTTTCCGTTAATTTCAACTTTAAAGTAATACGAAAATTTACGATAGCAAGGAATATTTCTGCATTGATATATGCTTATAATTACATTGTACAATCATGATTGCTCCTTGAGAGCACAATCTTTAAATAATCAACATATGTGCTGTTCAGAAACATGAACATTATCGTGAGAATGGGATGAAAAAGCCCTGTTCCAACTTACAATTTTAGCTACATGTTAAAATCGTCTTGAGACCAATTTTGACAATTGTCAACTAATATCTTTTATTTAAATTATACATATACAGGATGTCTCAGATTTCGCATGATTAATAGCAGATTCCTGAGATCATTTCGAGACGAAAATTCTAATACCAAAATATCGAAGCTATAGTTTTTAAATGAGAAATATTTTTAAAGTTATCCAAAATTCACGCAGATGTTTTCAAGCATCGATTCTATTCTCCTCTATTTTTCTAAACACTTTCACTGCTATACAATATGCTATAGTTGAGCGCATGAATTTTAGATAGCTTAATTGGCTAATTTTTAACCCTTCTCATTTAAAAACTACTGTAGCCATTTTGGTATTAAGATTTTCGTCTTAAATTATCTTAGAAATCTACTATTAACGGTTGTCACACGTCTTGTATATCTGAGAGGAGAATATGTAAGGCTTATCTATTTTGGCCTTATCGACCTTGTCAGTTTGTTTGCTGTAGTAAAAGATAAAATCTCGATCTCACTTAAAATCATCAGTAAATTTAGTTTAATCATTTATCGTCATTTTAATCATGTTATGCTTAACATTTATAAATAGTAATTCTTATAAAGCCCATCTGGATTGCTTTTTATGACGTTTAATCGTTGCAAGAAACGCAAAAACATTTCTTTTTCTCTTTGATCTTTCGTTCCTGAAGCTTTACAGAAAAGCGATGCGAAAAACGTCAAAACCGATTTAATTGAATTGAATTTAATTGAAACGGTGTGTCGTCGAATCGAAAAGCTTGGAATCGTTTCTCGAAATACCGGCACGCGTAAAAGTTCTTTTTCACGGGAGGAGGAGGATACCTCGGTCATTATTTATTGGAACTGATGCGTCGCTCTTCGAAGATTTCTCGCGCCATTGTTGCGCGGGATAAAGCGTCACTACAGCATCGGCGATTTATTCCTCTCGATTCTTCTTGCAGCCAATATTTCTCTTTCTCTACCTTCACGGTGTCATCCAACGTTCTCGGAAAATTTCAAAAAATCTGATTCAGCCAAACTAACTTTTGTAACAGCCAGCTTTTTCTGTATTGGAAGTGATACCAATGGTAGCTGCGATGTCATTTGATAACTTACTCATGTGTCAAATTAATTCGCAAAAATTGTTTGCCAAAATCCATTTCTTTCATTTTCGTCGCGTCTGTCATACAATGCGTCGATTACCAAAATCTGTTCTGAATTTGTCCGGTTGACCGGCTTCCGAATCGGAGATTACTCGCCATGCATCTGGAACTATGCAAACGCATTCACATATGCGCTGTCAGTGTCGCGGCTGGCGTGTTACCAACCGATATAAGCCGAATAGACCCTGTTCGCGGCTCGTGTTCTATCAGCTTTTGGTACAATGGCGCCAAGATTATACTATCCTACACCCCGGACTATCAAGTGACGGATGCTACGTGACGAAGTTGCCGCCCGCACGCGGCGAAATTAGCCGGGAGATTAACGTTTAACTGGTTCCGTTCAACTATTATAATATGTCATACCGCGATCTCTGGACATGTCGTCGTTTCCAACTCGGCTAGCCACATATAATTCAGCTGAGAGTTTCTCGGCGCTTTATCTAGCGAAAATCGTTTAAAATGTTTTGTCATCAAGTATCATCGTATTTCTTATTGTCAATAAATTTACTTCTTTCGTAAAATTATGTTTGATATTAAAATTTGTTTTTTTTTTTTTTAATAAAAATTGACAATATTTAAAATTCAAGTTAGCATCAAGAAAATACAAAATAAATGTTCAAAACAAAGAGAATTTCGATTAACTTTAGGTTTTTTTTTAATCGTACTTTTTGATACTCTCTTCCTCTGAACTATTCTAGTACATATGTAGTGCATTCCACGTGTCAAGGATCTATCTAAAAATGAACTGCTTAAGATTTTTTAAATAATCGTGGAAACATGTTAGTACATACATTGTATAAGGTTGAAGATAAAAAAAAATAAGCACTATATGCCTTATATCTATTAGCGGTAGTCGTTTTAAGAAAATTTTTTTACATTTAGCTAAAATTATAATATACAAAATTTTTATAGACATAAATTTTTAGGATTTTTTTTGTACTTTCAGATAAAAACATTAATTTTAGTGAGAAAAATTTAGGGTAACTCCGGCAAATACGTTGCGCTGGGATTTACGCCGCAAAAGTAAAAAAAAATAGAAGGAGTGGAGGTAATTTTCCCGTAACTATTCTGTTATATGCCTTTATGTTATATTAGTATTGTGTTATGATTTCAGTTTCTTACTGTTAATATTAATGAAATTATTGTGAGTTGATTCGATTTGTCACTGTAATAAATAATGCCATCATAAATTAAAGTCTACATAAAATGATTACTATATAGGGCGTGTAAAAGACTTAGTGGTTATTTCGATACATACGTGTCGTGGAATAGTAAAGCATGTTGTGTAGCAAAATACAAGAGCTTTGCTTTTGTATTCTTTGTTTAGTTTGTTGTCTTGTATATCCCATCTGTTTGGGATATACGGCATTTTTAGCGATCGGGATTTATGCCCAAAGCATACGAAGTGCGCAGATTGAATTCAGTGTACTAAATGCAATAAACGCATTATATGAAATATGTACGTCATGTCATAATACTTGTAATATATGTAGGAAGATCATAATTATTAGGTGTTAAACTTAATTCCTGCCGTTTTTCGTCTCCAAAATTAATTTGTTTCGAAGGGAAGATGAATGAATACCTTAATCAAAGTAATTTCCTCCATTTTCTACTACTTTTTTCCATCTCTGTGGCAACAGGGCAATCCCGCGATGGTAGAACGCGGTGTCTTTCGACGCGATCCATTCATCCACCCATTTTTGACTTTGTTGTGATTGGAAATGTGTGTGTCCGTAAGTGCGTGTTGCATCGATCGGAAGAGATGGTAATCCGACGGTGCCAAGTCTGGAGAGTACGTTGGATGCGGGAGAACTTCCCATTCAAGCTCTAAAAGAGCCTGCTTCACGCTTTTCGTGACATCCAGTCGAGCGTTATCACGCAACAAAATGACTTTGCGTCAATTGATGGCTACGGATGATCTTTTTTGCATCAATTCCTCACTCAATCGGTATAATTGCTGTTTGTAGCGATCAGCTATAACGGTTTCATTTGGACCCAAGAGTTCGTAATATAGCACACCTTCCTGGTTCCACCAAACGCACTGTAAGGTCTTATGCCCGTGAATATTCCTCTTCGGCGTTGAAGCGGATGGTTGGCCGGGGTCCACCCATGATTTTTTCCGCTTGGGATTATCAAAATAAATCTGTTTTTCATCGCCAGTCACGATACGCCACAAAAAACTCTTTTTTCTTTGCCTGGCAAGCAAAGAAGTCGCAATAGTCAAACGATTTGAAATGACACCTTCTGACAACTCATGTGGTAGCCATCTCCTTTCCTTATGGATCTTTCCCATGGCATGCAAGCGTTTTGAGACGGCCATTGGAGTAACATTTAACTGTTTCGACAACTCTAAAAGCGTTTGAGCTGGATTCTCACCAAGCAATTCTTGCAGCTCGACATCTTCAAATTTTTTCGGCTGTTCTGGACGTTCTTTGTCTCTTACATCAAAATCATCGTTTCGGAAGCGTCCAAATCAAACTCTACATGTTCTTTCCGATGGCGTTTCATCACCATACACTTCAGATAATAAGCGATGCGCTTCAGCTGCGGTTTTCTTGAGGTTGAAGTAATGAAGAAGCACATGTCGGAAAAACAGCTTATCGCGATTCATTTTCAATCGATTGGAAAATCTCTTTGGCGTCGAGAAATCTAACCTGTGAGGATTGAATCACTTTCAGCGATGTCTAAACTACAAAAGACATATGACTTCATCGTCGAAACTCGCCAGCGTTGGAGCCAGCACCCTCTAGTAGCGAATGGCAGGAATTAAGTTTAACACCTAATATTATTTATTACTTCATATACATATTTACCATTCTTATTCCTTAATAAAACTTTATAAACATATTTTATAAGTTATTATGTCATTATACGTATTATTTATATGCATTATTTGTAAATTTTTCATGAGCCGTACATATCCCCTCCTCCCCCTATTAGTAGCCATATATCCCACCCCTATAGGATATATGGCAAAAATGTAAGGGTTTCAAAAAGTTTATTTTTTAATATGAAAAATAAATATTTCGGATTTCTAATATTTTTTTCATAGTAGTAGACAGTACAAAGTTTTTACTGATGTAGTTCGTTTACTATAAACATAGTAAGTAATACTTAATAAATTAAGTTTTTAATAGGTGCGGCGTATATACCGGAGTTACCCTAATAATATTGTTACGTCCGGGCGTCCTAGTCATGGAGACGCCCTCACGAACGCGTTCACGCACTCCCGATTCGCAGGAAATAAACAATACGGGAATGTATAAAAGAACGAGAAGAGTTTATTAGCAAACACAGAATACACACACGTCCAGCTCAAAGCACACGATCGAGGATATAGGTTAGCGGAACGAGAGACACGTCCGAACGCAGCGACGGCTCACATTTAAATCTGCCGATCTTGTTTAACAACAATGGCACGTGTCGCTGAGCAACGCGACCTTCCGTACTATGCGAGTGGCAATCTACGGTGTCGGCACGGCTCGGACGTAACAATATGAAAGATATCAATTTTTTTTAGCTTTAAGGCGATGCTAAAGCCCCCCTGTTTTACCACATTCCTATTCGGTGGGATTTCTCCGTATTGGATGTACGGATTGCAAAAGTATTATTACTTAAATTATAGTACGCACACAGAGGATGTTTGCTACACTGGATTTTATGAGAAAATCGAAAAAAAATTATAAAATTTACTTATTTTTGGCTCGCACAGCTGTCACCTCGGATATATATTTGCTTGATATAAGAGTTTTAGAGTCCATATCTTGAAAATAAGCGGGCAGCAAACATCACATTATTGAAACGAACGATACCGAATTTGTAGAACTAAAATTGAAAGTCCAGAAAAGATATATTCCCACCGAATAGGAAATACGTGTATACAGATGCTTTGCGGAGACTGGGACTGTCAACAGAGCCGAAATTCCGTGTAGTAGTAGTAGTTGCGCGGTCTTGCGATAGATGGTGCTGGCATATGTTAGATAAGAACAGATGTATGCGTTTGAGTAAGACAGAATGATATATATTATATAATATAATGTAAAAACTAAATCAAAGATGTCGCCACTATTATCGAAATTGGAATTAAAAAAGTCTGTACTATCGACCTTGATTGAGTTGGGTAATCGGTTTAGCATCCCCTTAAGGGGATGCTGGAGTGTCCTGTTTTACCATTAATTTTTAAAGACTCTTTTCTCTTAATTGTGTGTGTGTGTTTATGGATTGAAAAGTCCTTCTCCACAATTAAAATATCGATAACAACACAGATTGCCAGCTAGAATTTAATGCGAAAAATGAAAAAAAATTAAAAATTGTAGTTTTGTCACCTGCTTTTGCAGTCAACTCGTCACAATATGTGCTGCATATAAGAGTTTCAGATTTTACCCGTTTAAAATAAGTAGTCAGCAGCCTACAGAAAATCTCGAAGAACAATCCTATGCTTTTAGAAACGAGGTAGGGGCTTTAATATAAGAGAAAAGAGTTGACGAAAATTTCGTTTGTATATTACGAGTGAAATTGACGTGAAACCGAGCAGTATTTTAGTTATTATTCTCTTTCTAAGAGATATGGCGTTGTAATATGTTAGATAAGGACAGATGAATGCGTTTGAGCGAGACACAACGATATATAATAAGTATAAGAAATGAATGAAAGATATGTCACTATTGTCGAATTTGGAATTTAAAAAAGTCTGTACTGTCAGCCTGGGTTCTGGAGTGACGGTCGATTAAGTTCGACCGTCATTCCAGCATCCCCTTAAGCACGTAAATGAGAAATTATACTCTTTTAAAAATCTGAAAAAAATTCTCATAATACTCTAAAATATGTAGAATATGGTACCATAAAGGAAATTGGAATTAAAATGAGATCCACTCGCAAATGAATATTTTTTTCAAAGTAAAATTATAATTTCAGCTCAATTATAATAAAATAATTGGATTTTTTAGATATTTTTTTTACATATATATATTATATTATATAATTTTTCAATGTTTATTATTGTTCAATTATTTGCTAGTGGTTGTAAAAGACCTTCTATTTTAAAATTTTCATTAATACTTTTTCATTTCTTTTTATAAGGAAAATAATAATTTCTAACGACCGCTAATAAATAATTAAGCAATAATATATTGGAAAATTATATGTGAAAAGAAATATCGTAAAATATCTATTTATTTAACAATAAATTGATTGAAATTCCAATTTTGTTTTCGAACAAATATTTGTTTACAAATGGATTTCATTGTGATCCAACAATTTCTTTCATCTTTATACCATTTTCTATATAAATTACAGTATTTTTTGGAATTTTTTCAGATTTTTAAGTGAGAATATAACTCTTTTTTAAATAGATTCCCTGATACGTAAAATGTAAATACTATAAAGATATTAATGCAAAAATACTACATCCTTTTGATTTTGCGTGTGAATTGAAGATTCTATGTATTATATAGGAGAAATATATTTTGTAAATGCAGCTGAACGAATGTTTTTATTCTTGTCATGTCATACGTGTTTTCTATATTTCAAGGTATCGGGTATATTCTGAGCGGAATACGTGATGATTTTTGGAATTTTTGTGGGTAAGAAAATCGGCTCAAATATTTTCCAGTCGTGATCTCGAAGAATGTTTGAAATTCTCCCTCCCTCCCTCCCCTTCTCTCCTCTCCTCTCCTCTCCTCTCCTCTCCTCTCCTCTCTCTCTCTCTCTCTCTCTCTCTCTCTCTCTCTCTCTCTCTTTCTCTCCTCTCTGTCGCTCGTTCGCTATCCAGGAGTTCGCCATCCTGGAAAGTTTTTTGGCGTGGCTTAGGGTGCAAATGGCTGCCCATGAGTGAAGTGCACTTGGTGTGCATCCGGGGGGCCACTCGAGCCATCTCCTCGTAGCGAATACGGACACTCGCGAATTTAAACTCGACCGGAAATCTCTCGAGCGCCGCTCGAGCGAATTGATCAAAGCAAACGCGACTTGAGCGCGAAATTCCACATGAACATGCAAAGAGACGTGTCGATTTTATTCTAACAAAAATATAGTTTGTAGAAGAGGGTCACTGTGCTTTTTATATCGAAAATTGATTTATTAAAAATAAATTATTATAATTAAAAACCTTGTAATTTAAATACATTTTGCTTAGGCATATGCAATTTGTTGAAATTTTATTCAGAATCTCTTCAGTTGTAATTCTCAAAGCTTTTTAATTAAGCTCTTCTACAGAATCAAGGAAATGTATAAAAATAACGGGGGAAAAAAACGATCGGAGAGTGTTCTTTGCCGACGAATCGTTTGGATGTGATTAAAGATAGCCCGTATCTTTCGACAAAATTACATTACAAGTGCAGCCATAGTTACAACTGTTATTGCCAGATACGACCAAAACGGCTTAGCGATTGCCTCGATTTAACAAGATAACGTTTATTCGATCCCCCGTTGCTTCGTTTACTTCGATTTACCACAGGCAGTAAGTAATCGTGGCGCAAATAGCGATTGCGATCTTTTCGTTAGATATACTTGTAGTATGTATCAAAGTGAATAACGATATTCTACTGTTTGTCGTTAGCCTGTAAATCAATCGATGGACTTTATTTTACGAAAAAAAGTGTTGTAAAACGGAAGAAGAATAGGATAGAAAAAATTTTTATTTCCATGACTGTTCAACGTCGGGTTACGCGGGAAAATTTCGAGATGTATATCCGTGGAATTGTTACACGCGCCATCGGACATCCTCTGTCAATTTGAGCGACGTCGAGCTGCACGCTCCCGAAACTAATTTCGAGTTTCGTAGCGCGTTGTAACTTCGTTATGTACTTGGTGCTACCTTTATGACGTGTAATCCCGCGGCTATCGGTCGCGAAACTCGAAACGGATGCGATACGTACAGTACATCGATCGATCACTTGATCCACCACACTTCCAAACTTAATCCGGAAAGACTCTTTGATTTCGCGCATTTTTTAGCCGGTCTGTCATTCCCTTTGTGTTGAACGACAAATTAGAATTTACGAGTTGAGAGTTTTCTAAAATTAACCCGACTTTACTTGGGATTGAAGAAAGGAAAAAGATTTTTGATCTTCTCCTTTTCTCATTCGCGTTTCTTTCTCCATATTCCGAATTTGTGGGGATTACAATTTACAATCTTAGAATTGCAGTTTGAATCTTACGTTCTTATATTTCTCAATGCAATGTCGAATCTCTAATTGCAATTGTTTTCAGCGTTAATAATAATAATAACAACAATAATAGTAATAAGGCGAAAATAATAATAATTTCAGCGTATTATCTTTTTTTGCAAGTTGTCATCGCGTTTCACCATAGAAAATCTTTATTACTCAAATCTTTCGACTATTTTGATCATGATTGACTTTCAAAAAAGAGTATTAAATATGATCGGTAAGCTATCATTTATATTCGCGGTCGTTCGAATCGGAAGAGTTAAGTGCCTGGACGATAAATTTGAAATGCATTGGAAATGGCGGTAGATTATTGCAAAATACTGTGGGCAAGCAATGGCTTGAGCCATCGTAGTCGCGAGATAACCGAAATTTGTCAAACCGACTGTGCCTTGCGTCGTTATGTCCGGTGCATCCACACGGTTTGCATTATATAATATATGGTACTTGCTCCTGTGCGTATTGCGACTCTGCGTTCTGGTCGTGCAGTCATCGTAATATGCGAAGTGCCGTGCGAATGTGCGACGCAACGTACAGAACGTGTCCAACAGGTAACGTGCGTGCACGAGATCAACACGAACCACGTATGCACCCGTGCATCCCGCGAGTATTTAATCGTTGTTCTGACGATGCTGAATATGAATGCGTGATGCTGTCTGCGAATGACGAACGAATTGGCGCGGCGGTGCGTTGAATCGTCTCTCATCGCTTTTCCGATATGTAAAATCTCCGGAGAAAAATACGACGAATCTGCAAAACTGATAGTCTTTCACGTATTTTCTAGTAATATGATCTAAAGTTACGCTAAAACAGAAAAACACTCTGTGTAGGTCGCCCTGTTTTTCCAATTTGATTTTTGTCACATATAATTCAATAGTCATCTTTGCCATATGCATCTATACCTCATTATTTTTTCTGAATAATTTAATTTTAGATATAATCTGTGTGCGCCCCTATTGAAAGTCACATTTGATTTTCTCTCCGATCGATTGACAGAGAACAAGGAAGTTCTGTCCGCAAAAAACACGGTGACGAGAGAAATGAGATCGAAAGATGTCTCGGAGTTGCTCTTCGAAGGTGCGGAAAGTCCAAGGGAATTTCGTTAAAGTTATTTCTATTCATGGAGAACCGGGAGTAAAGTCAGCGTGATATTTCTAATTCATTGAGCGGTTTGTCGACCGCTAAGGGCAACGAGCTCTGTTTTTCTTTTCTGCATGATAGCACGGTGACTTGGTTTCTTTTAAACCTTCGAGCTGCGATGGCGGACATAACGAATATTATATTCGTGGTCGAATGCACAATTTCCTTTTCTCTCTCACATTCTTACTCTATATTCCATGCTTTATAAAGTAAATCCCCAGTTTTCTTAGTCACAAGATAGAACGTTCTATTATTAGAAGAAATGTTGGTGTATATTTTGTCGAGATATTCCACTATCGACGTGAAAACTTAGGTTATCACTTTAATTTTCTCATTGATGATGACATGCGTCGGCGAAACAACGCTCACGAAGACTTTTTCTAAAATCAAAAGACACGTAGTGTTTTGTGCGAAGTGTATATGCACGAGACAGACAAAAGAATTTTCTCTATTCTTTATAGAATAGTTCCATTTAACGTTCACAACGCTTGCAAGCATTATTCGTCTTTGTGTAACATTTGATAAATAATAAGGTTGTGTAATCAAATAATTCTATGAGCGTTGCGAGCATCAAGTGGAACGCACCCTAAATATAAAAGAAACAATAGACAGGCTTCTAAAATTCCTAAATAAGTGCGATATCCGAACCATCTTCAAGCCTCCAGAAAAAATAGACAAATTTTAAGGAATTAAAAATCTCCACTTAGCAAGAGTGTATAAAATACCTTGTTTTTGCGGAAAAGTTTGGGAAACAAGGAAAATAGTAAATCTACATTAAAGAATTAACGTGATATGTTAAGCATGCCATATTGTCAGCTTTATTTGAACATAATCAGGGTTGCCACAGATCTGGAAAACCGGGAAAAGTCAGGGAAATTGAAACTGTCACGGAAATCGGGAAAAATTAGGGGAAAACGTAAAAAAGTCTGGAATTTTGAAATTTGCTCACAATCCCTCGAAACTGCTCCTGTATTCCAAATAATTGTTATAATGTTTTAAACATTATATCTGACGTTTATAGTCAAGTACGTATGGTCAAAACTTGCACACTTTAAACGATTTTGATAAAATAATTAAAATTTATATTTTATTCAGTATTTTTATTTGATCTCTCTTTTTCGTCATAACTGCATTCTTTTTTTCCAAAACTAATTTATTTTATGCTGTAATTGCACCTAAAATTGTACTATGCTATCAAACTTTTTTTGCGTTATTTTTAATAATATAGACTAGCTTTTCTACAATCCTTGAATCTAAATGTTAAAAGTTAAATATTTTATATTACTTATGGAAAATTTTCTATTTTTATCTGGACAACTTAAAAAAGTCAGGGAATTTTAAAATTCATTTTCTGTGGCAATCCTGATAATATTGAAACAGGACACAAAATACCTACTATTTGATAAAACGATCATAATAGCTACTATCACTTTATATTTTCCAAGAAAATACAGAGATTCCTAAAAATACAGAAACATTCTAATAATCTAGTCAGAAACAATACCTGTAAGATAAGTGACATATGAAAAACTATTCTTCTGGTTTTCGAAAACTAATCGGTCGAAATCGCCTTCATAATCTCAGCGAACTCCCCTTCCTCTATCCTGTTTCCTCTTTCCCCTCTCTCCTTTAACAGCGTATATAAAGGGAATCTTCCAGAGAAGCAGCTCAGTATCAGGTTGCTTCTCATCCTGATGAAGTGAGCCGTGATGTTCATGAAACGGTGGCATTTAACGGTGTATCAAATACGGAGATAACTCGCAAACCGCGTAGCTTCGTTGTTACGATATCACAAAAACGTGCTGTATGAGATACTTTACATTACAAAATGTCTAATGTCATTAAATAAAATAAATCTTTTTTTTAAAAATTATTAAAAAGGCGCAAAAAGTACACGCGGTCCTCGAAAAATAATTGTTGCATAACTACTTTTATTAAATAAAACTTAAATGATACGTATCTTTATTTTCTCTCTTCGCTCTTTCTATTCCAATCAAAGTAATAATTTTAATTCTTTTCAAGAATTAATATCACAAAATTGCGTCAATTAAAATAAAATTTATGTAGGGTAGGTAGTCCAACAGTGAACCAATAGTACACTATGAATCATTGCGATATTTCGTAAATGCAACATTATCAGATTGTGCTGCTATCATGCAGCAACTCGCATTTGAGCCCTTCCTCGGCTCTCCAGTTGACTGGCAGATCGCGCCAAGAACGACCATGTAATGTCACATTTTAAGAATTTTGGGTTGCAAAGTAAATTTTTTTCGTAAGTTTTACGTATTTTTTATGTTTTTGTTGTTGTACCTATAATTTTTTTCATTATGCAATAGTTTTATGTGCACATTTGGCTTTATTATTCTGTAAGTAACTTTTTCTATTACATTATTTTACCACATTATTTAGAGGATTATCGTGGAAAAGGCTAGGTAGTCTTCAATGAACCATGGTATATTGTAGACCACATAACCTTTTTTACGATAACCTTCAAAATAATAATTCATTGTAATAATTATTTAGAATACAGCCCCTCTTCCCACCTAAAATTTCAATAAAAATATATTTATTTGATGCGTTTTCACTCAAAACGAAAGAAAAACGCGGTGGTCGGCCTTGTGAATCCTCACCACCTTATAATTATCTATTTTATAAATAAACATTTTAAAATATAGCAAAACTAAAATAATCCCAACAATTCGCAGTATAAAACATGTAAATCATTATTAAAAATAGTATGATTCATTGTGTAACATCCCTTGTTCACAATGAACCATTTCCCGTTTTTTAAAATAATCAAAATTGTAACTAAACTTCAAGGATAACTTAAAAGTTATTATTTACGGTATGTAGTCAACTAAATTCATAAACTGTATGCAAAAATTCAGACCTTCAATTCAATAATTGAGAGAAATACGAGCCTCTGAAATTTAAATGGTTCATTGTTGGACCACTTACCCTATGCTATGTTACTGAAAGTGATATGTATTCAACAAAAGACATTAAAAATGTAAAAAAAAAGCGTCAAGTATATTTTGCAATTGTACTCAAAATTATTTTATTAATATATTTAAAACATAATTAAAAAACCTAAATTTTCGCAAAACTATTGTATTTTATAGAGTTCATTCAAAAACATAATGAAAAAAATCAAATATAATCATTCAAAAACATAATAAAAAAAATCAAATATAATATCATAGAAAACAAATGAAATCAAAATGATAAAAAAACTAAAAATAATGGCATAAAAAAAGAAGTGAAATCAAAATTCAAGTATATTTATTAAAATAAGTCCCATGGAACACAATGCTCCTGCAGTAGGATATAGTGTAGCCTCAAAACATCCTTAGGATATCTCTTGGACAACTATGTTGTGTGAGATAATCTCTTATATTCGATTTATCCTTGTTTAATGTTTAAAAAACAACAAGGATAAATGATGCATTACGCGTATCATGCATGAAATGGGACGCATCTATAGAGTATAGGAGACATTTAAAATGTATAAAATAAGACAACAGATTAAAACGAGAACATGAAATGCGATAGATAGCATAATGAGAGACGCAAATCTTGAAAAGGAATTTTTACATCAATAACAAGCAATAAATTGTAT
>NW_017297898.1:1261170-1265615 GCF_001594075.2 Trachymyrmex cornetzi | reverse complement strand
TATATAATATATAATAATATTATATAATCAATTGTGTTATATTATATTTTATATATTGAATTATATTATTTTATAAACTATTTATATATATTGAGAATTATATTGAATTATAATATAAAACTATTTTATGACAATTTAATGATAATAATTTGCATTATTGTAGTGTAAAGAACATATCATATAAAATATGTTTTCATGTAGTAGATTATTACGTTTATTCGTTCTATTCATGAAAGGATATTAACACTTAGACAATGTAATTTTAAAACTTATTACAAAATATATATACATAAGTATCAATTTTATATAACAATTTTACATAACTCACTTTTAAATTTATTTTATGATAAAGAATCTATTTGATAATAAAGAAATTTCTAATCCGTCATGCATTGTTTCTTCAAATTTTTACCATTATTTTATTATTATTTTTTGTCAACATTTGCGTTTTGCTACATTTAATGATTGTATATAATTTTTACCAGACATTACATTAATTTTTTCACACACAATGCCGAAAGATTTAAATTGTTGCCGGATTGGAACACACATACGGACTTATTACATCTCAAGTTCAATTCTTACATTTAAGTTTGCGATCTAGAGCGATTATATAACTTTTATATTCTTTTATTATTGTACTGTTTACGTTTATATAACATTGATAATGATCCGATATGGATCGAAACGTTTGTTGATTTTTGCGTTAAGTTCTATTTACCATCACATTAAATTTGTCAAAATATAATTATATGTGATATATTATTTTTATTTCAAATTTTATATTTTTAACGACAAAATTTCAGGCTCGTAGCCCTTTTGCCTTCTAAAGTTTATTATTTTATATATTGAATGATATTATATTATATAAACTATTTATGTATTAAGAATTATATTGAATAAACACAATATTCTTACAATTAAAGTAATTTCGCCTTGCATCTGTAGTACAAATCTTGCTGTGTTGTGTGTGTGTTCCTAATATGATTTACTCGTAAGAGGACACTTCGCTTTCAGTAAATATATTCCTCTTCATACAAGAGGAAAATTGTTAGAATAATATCCAACACATTTTTAATGAATAGTCTATTATATTGAAAGAGGAATACTTTTTCTGTAAAAGTTTTCGCTTAGAATATAAGATTATCAGAAATTTTACTTTGTAATTAGATTTTTTTGGGTGTTCTTTATTTAGAATGTTACTTATAACATTAGTTTTATTAAAATATTTAAAACTTTAATAAATTGCAATTATTTTTAATTGTTATTGATATCTATACGATACTATTGACAAGCCGTACGACTGCAACTGTCGTAGCAATTCTTATTCTAAAATTATGAACAAAACGGACGCGTCAAGTACATATGCTGCTGCTGGAGATTTGTCCATCTTCGATTTTTTGTTTCTCATACAATTTATTGTTTGTTATCGATGTAAAAATTCTTTTTCAATATTTGCGCCTCTCATTATGCTATCTATCGCATTTCATGTTATCATTTTAATCTGTTGTCTTATTTTATACTTATTTTAAATGTCTCCTATACTCTATAGATGCGTCCCATTTCATGCATGATACGCGTAATGCATCATTTATCCTTGTTGTTTTTTAAACATTAAACAAGGATAAATCGAATACAAGAGATTATCTCACACAACATAGTTGTCCAAGAGATATTCTAAGGATGTTTAGAGGCTACACTATATCCTACTGCAGGAGCATTGTGTTCCATGGGACTTATTTTAATAAATATACTTGAATTTTGATTTCACTTCTTTTTTTATGCCATTATTTTTAATTTTTTTATCATTTTGATTTCACTTTTTTTCTATGATATTATATTCGATTTTTTTAATTATGTTTTTGAATGAACTTATAAAATACAATAGTTTTGCGAAAATTTAGGATTTTTAATTATGTTTTAAATATATTTATAAAATAATTTTGGGCAAAATTGCAAAATATACTTGACGCTTTTTTTTTTACATTTTAAATGTCTTTTTCCGATGGATTTCACAAATTTTTGCTAAGTTCTTGTTACTACCCGGGTAGAATTTTGTCGGGGCGTGCCCTACGTCCATATAGGGCCTGAACAGGCATGCCCTAAAATAGGTCTGTCAACGTTGGGTCCAAATAGGCATACCCTAAAATAGGCCTGCCATCGTTGGACCTAGAAAGAGCCTAGAAAGGAAAATTCTAGATGGAATTTCCTAAACAGGCCTTGAATGGGTACTGACGTGAGTGCCCCGAACAGGGCCTGCCATCGTTGGGCCTAGAAAGAGCCTAGAAAGGAAAATTCTAGATGGAATTTCCTAAACAGGCCTTGAATGGGCACTGATGTGAATGCCTTCAACAAGGCCTGCCATTGTTGGGCCTAGAAAGGGCAATATATAGATATTCCAAAATAGGGTCTAGGGAGGTGTTCCATGAAAGGGCCTAGATATTTACTAGATATAGATACAACAGAGAGACCACCAGCGTTAAAGGTTGTGTGGCTCAATGGCAACGTCAATGTCTATCAACTCGGAGCAGAGACCAGGCCTGGGATCGAGACGAGGAGCGCCCTGATATTTTTCTCTGTTGTTGTCAATTGTTGACACATGCCAAAATAGGACGTAATTAAGCTTGCCAGGATAGGGCCTACTTTAGAGAATATAGGGCCTACTTTAGCCAATATAGGGCCTGTCCAGTTAAGCGTGTCCAGATAGTACCTACTTAGACGTATCCAGATAGGGCCTAGTTAAACGTGTCTAGACAGGACCTAGTTAGGGGTGTCCAGACAGAGCCTAGTTAGGCGTATCCAGATAGGGCCTAGTTAGGCGTGTCCAGATAGGGCCTAGTTAGGCAAATCCAGATAGGGCCTAGTTAGGCATATCGAGATAGGGCCTAGTTAGACATATCCAGATAGGGCCTAGTTAGGCATATCCAAATAGGGCCTAATCAAATTTACAAATCGGGCCCTGATTTGCACGAGCGTTACATCTCTGTACAGGGCCTAATCGTACTTGCCTGAATGGGGCCTAGACAGCAATAGGGAAAAACTATCTAGGGCCTGTATGTGCCTCCTTTTAAAATTCTACCCGGGTAGTAATAGTACATTTTGTATTCATATTTAAATAAATATGTATATAAACATACATAAACATATATAAATATTCATAAACATATATAATTATGCATGAGATATGTCCATACATGTTTCTTTATACACCCTTCTTTAGTTTGTAAAATTACTTTTTAGTATACTAAAAATAATAATAATAATGAGAATTTTTGAACAATGTAAAACAATTGCTCATATACAGTTGCATGTAAAATTATATATAGTTATGTATGAGCAAATTTTTTTTACATTTTTCCAAACTAGATTTTTTCTAAAACAAACAATACGAAAATAGTCCCATGAACTATTTTTCATGTTTTCTCAATATTATTATTATTTTTAGTACACTAAAATTGACTAAAAAGTAATTTTACAAAAGAAAGATGTATGGACATATTTCATATATAATTATTTATGATTATGAATTTTTATGCGTTTTTATTTATATATATTTATACATATATTTATACATATTAATGTTTAAAAAATTTTTTACCGGGAAGTAAATAGATAACATAGATGAGTAGATAGATAACGTAGACAGGTGATAAATATCATAAATAGCCAAATAAAAACGTAAATAGGTGAAACATTGAAAGATGAATAGATAACATCGATGGGTGAATAGATAATGTAGATATATAAGTAAATATGTAAATGATGTATATAGACAGATGAGATGTGGAAGAATTGGGAAAGATATGCAGAAACGATGCCAAGAAGTGCAGAACAAATGCGGAAGAGATGTAAAAGAAATGCAGAAGTGATGCGGAAAAGATGCGGAAAAAGTGCAGAAGAGTTGCGGAAACGGTAAGACTCAAATGCGGAAAGGTGCAGAAGAAATGCTGAATTAATACGGGAGAGGTGTGAGAGAGATGTGGTACTGTTGTAGAAAAAGTGCAGAAAAGGTACATGAAAGATATGGAAGAGATGCCAGAAGGATACGAGAGAGATGCGGAAAAAGTGCAGAAGAGGTGCAGTAAAAGTTCAGAAAAGATGTAGAACAAGTGTAGAAAAGGTGTCGAAAAAGTGCTGAGAAGGTGTAGAAAAAGTGTAGAAAAAGTGTAGAAAGTGTTGAAAAAAGGTGTAGTAAAAAGGGACAAAATTTTGCGACGACGACGACGACGACGATGACGACGACGTATCTGAATGAATAAATGCAGGTTGGATAGTGCCAAGTTAAAAAGCTAAAAGTTAAGTTAAAAAGTTGAAAAGTTAAATAATTTTTTAAGTTAACTTAGTTGCATTTTAGACTCTTAACTTTTTAACTTTATTTAGTTACATTTTATCGATAACTATTAACTTTTTATTTAAATTTTTTGAAGTTAAGTCTCAGGCTCAAA
>NW_017297898.1:1259912-1260759 GCF_001594075.2 Trachymyrmex cornetzi | reverse complement strand
TTACGAAGCTTATAGGCGAATCTACGTGGATCGGCTTTTGGGATGTTCTTATAATTCGGAAACGTAAGATTGATCTTTAATCGGTTGAGAGTATATACGCGTTCGCGGGGTGAGTCTACTGGTTTGCTTTGATTTAATAATTGCGCTAGTTTTTCGAAATATGGGAAAGGATCGTGATTTGAAATGAGAGCTGATTTTATTTGAAACCTTAATCTCTTCTCTCGCTGTCTTCATCCGCCTTTAGTAGGCATGGAAATAATGCGAAAATTATTAATATCCAGAAGAACTGCTGTAAGACGGGGGCCACGCTATTGGCAGCGACAATCGTAACAGTCTTCTGGATATGAGATAATTATAAATATCCTGAGAATGCTATAAGACGGGGGCCACGCTATTGGCAGCGACAGTCGCAACAATCCCTCGGATACTCATATATATGTACTTGAATATATATAATTGAGTGAGACGCAGAGCAGAGATTTAGGTTTCAGCAATTTGATGTATTCAATATTTTCGTTTAATAATAAAAAGAAAAATATAAGAGTGAAACAGAACAATAAAAAAGGAAAATGGAGTGTATTTCTGAGGAAGCGCGAGGATAGTTCTCACCTTGATCAAGTTGATTTCTGACCAAAACTGTATGTAAGAATGAATGAAATACTAAACTGAATAAAAGAATTAACTGTCTTGGACTGAATTGAATTGAAGAATAGAATTAACTGAACTGGACTGAACTGAATTGAACTGAATGTATTACTGACTTGAATAAAAGAATAACTGTCTCGAACTAAATTGAAGAATAGAATTAACTGTGTCGAACTGAACTAAAAAGAATTAACTGTGTCTC
>NW_017297898.1:1254607-1259669 GCF_001594075.2 Trachymyrmex cornetzi | reverse complement strand
AAGGATCGTGGAATATTCTTATACATTCTTTAGAGTAGATAATCTGTGTGACGCATAAAGGTACATAACGTGATCTATCTGTTGGTTTGAATGTTTAAATAAAGAAAAAGATATACCCCCCTATAAAAGAGAAACGGAATTTTCGGTTTCGAAATAAAGATAAAATAGGAACAAAATATCAAGACCTTGACGCAATATTAACCTAGAGATAAAATAAAAATAAGGTATGAATCATATATTTATAATAACGAAAGAGAGAATTTTGTCGGGATGTAACATATATAACAGTATATATAAACAAAAAGTTTAAATAACATATAGAGTATATTCTAAATGAAGTATATGTTTGTGTCATTTCCGTTATTTGTAAGACTCTGAAATCATAAAATAGAAAGAAATTTAATTTTTAATTTTTCAATTACTTTTTTTTATTAACTTAACTTTTAATTCAATTAATTTCATTATACATTAACTTGTATCTTAACTAAGTTAAATTTTCAAGGTTGTTAATTTTAACTTAACTTAGTTAAAAGAAAAAATTAACTTACCCCCAACCCTGAATAAATGACATAAATTGGGCTGAAAAATACGTTCACATATTCATATTTAAGCATCAAGTACACTAATGGTCATGATTATTATCTCATTTTAATTGTAAAAATCTATATTATTCCCCAATATATGCATTTTTTAATAACATCAATTTGTTTAAACAAAACAATTTTTAATTATATAAGCAAGTTCATTCCTGTAAAGGATACGCTGTAGCGTCTCTTTCATGACATGGTATTATTATATTGTGTACTACAAAAATATACTTGACGGAAGCCGCTACCGCGTCTCCTGATATCAAGCACAGTGATATGTATTATCGAATTCTTACTTAAGAGAAATTCTGTTTTTAATTTAATTGGTAGAAATTCAATTAATACTAGAAATTTAACTGCCTATTACGGTCGGAGCTGGATCTTCATTGTTTTTTAATAGTTCAATCTTGAATTACTAATATATACTATAATTGGTATCTTTTTATTTTAATCAAAGATTTAAAAATCAAAAACTTGGTGTTGCTGTCTTAATAATAATTAAAGTTAGATAAATCAAGTAGGGGAGACCGAGGCTGGTTGTCGTATGGAGTTGATTGTCAAAATGCTTATAACTCAAACAAGCCACGGCAGAAAAATCTCTTTTTTTGACTGTAGATAACTGATATAATATTGATTTGTTGTGTAAAATGGTTTGCACCACAAGCATTATTGTATATATTATTTATAGCGATTTTTGAGAAAATGAAGTCGGTGAGTAAATTTTTATAATCACCTATTTTATTATCTGACAAGTCTTTGGCATTATTAATCGTAATATCCCTGTATTCATAGAAAATGACATACTCGTATCTTAGAAGATCTTTGCTACAATTAAGTAATCATTATTCTGACTAAGTTTGTGAATACAATCTCTTTTATTAAAAATGGCTATGCGGGGTAGATTGACCAAAATGAGACGAGATTAGGTGACAATTAATTTTAATATCTTTAGAGGACATATTTTCAGAGAATATACTTACAAATATATTATATTTTATATAGATACTCGTATATGTTTTTTCATTTTTCATATAGAAACTATGGTACAAAAACAAATTACGTTTTTTATGATTAAAATAATTATTTTATTTGTATTAATATAATTACTATTATTTCTCAAAATATAGAACTGATACTAAAATAAAAATTGTGTTTTTTATATGTGTTCTCCATAACAAATGTGCTACTGCTAAAATCCTAAAACGTGTGACAATCAACTCAGAACACGGGGTTAATTGTCATATTTTCGCAGCTTCATTTAAAATTAAATAACTTATTTTTATGATATGATGAATTCACTAGTAATATATTTTTTAATACCTAAAGAATGTAGGTATATTGTAACGTATATAATATTTCAAAATCAGGCATCCACTTTTTTCTAAAAATCAATAATCAAAAACTATGACAATCGGCCCCGGTTTCCTCTACTATATAGATATTATTAAAGAATTGGAAAGAATAAGGGCGCTAGGAGTCAGGCGCAGAAGACGTCGCGCAAATAATATACCTATGAAGAGTGAAACTTCTTTATTTACTAAACGCGCTTACATATTTCGGCTCACTTTTGAGTCTTCCTCAGATCAAAAACACAAACTAACATATATAAATTAAAAGTTATCCTGTCATGGTGAGCTCCCCTACATCGAGAATTTAAATGCCAGAATTAAACCAAAAAAAAAAGAAAGAAAAGGAAAATGAAAAAGAAGAGAAATATTGAAAATGTTGAATTAGAGAATATGGAACTAATTTATCAAAAAACTTTAAGAATATAATTAATTATCCCGAAAAGAAGTATCCAACACTAAAGAAAATTTTAATATTGGACTTTTCCGGAGTTTACCGGTTTTAATGTTGGACCGGTTCCTGATATGTTGGCCAGTCGGTATTAGACACAGCGAGTCACTTTTTAATTATTAGCTAGTATTTTTCGAGATAACAAATGGAAAAGTCCAACATTAAAACTCACTTTACAACTTTTATTTTCTTGGAATTGACTAACGTTTTAATGTTGAACTTTTCCATTTGTTATCTCGAAAAATACTAGCTAATAACTAAAAATGACTCACTGTGTCTGATACCGACTGGCCAACATGTCAGGAACCGGTTTTTTAATTATTCATGATAATGTTTGCGATTGGCGCTTTGTAATTGTGGTGAGCATCCTTATTTTCGAGATACTTAATTATATTCTTAAAGTTTTTTGGTAAATTAGTTTCCATATTCTCTAATTCGACATTTTCAATATTTCCCCTTTTTTCATTTCTCTTTTCTTTCTTTCTTTTTTTTTTGTTTAATTCTGACATTTAAATTCTCGATGTAGGGGAGCTCACCATGACGGGATAACTTTTAGTTTATATATGTTAGTTTATGTTTGCTCCGAGGAAGGCTCAAAAGTGAGCCGAAACATGTAAGCGCGTTTAGTGAATAAAGAAGTTTCACGTTTCATAGGTGTATTATTTGCGCGACGTTTTCTGCGCCTGACTCCTAGCGCCCTTATTCTTTCCAATTCTTTGATTTATAAGGAGTCTTGGTTACTTTGATTTGTTATACGGAGAGATATTATTACTTAACGCGCATAAGATCAGGTTAGGATAATTGCTTTTAACGTGAAGATATTAGCGATTTCAATTGGATGCACTAGTTCATATTAAAGCTACTGTACACTGATTTAATTCGTGTGTAAAAGTAAAATACAAATATTTTGCATTATAAAACATGTTTCACCAAACAGCACAATAAAGTATATATTGAGGATTTCGTAGTTTATCCATTTTATCGTTTATCGTTTCTATGTTTATATTAAACATAGAGAAAAATCGTCAATACTAGTTGCTTTCCATTTACACACAAGTGAAACTGAGTCTGAAGTGAGCTGAGTATTTTATACTCAGATTAATGACGTCACTACTTGCTTACTTTGGTAAAAAGTTATCACATGTCAACACAGGTTCATAACCTCACTTTGAAGTGAGTTTACGAGACTAACTAAAGCACACGGTCTCGATCTTGTGCAGATTATGGGTAAAAACTCAGTTGAATCTCACTTGTCAGAATGCAAAAGGAACGCGCATTCAACTGAATTATGACGTCACAAGTGAGAATTATCTGAGAATCGGTGTAAATGGAAAGCAGCTATTGTATAGATCTGCCTTAGAAGTGATCCCTTATTTCATGAAAAAGCTACCCAGGTAAGGTTTGCCGACTCTCACCCGATGTTGAACGTTGGGCCGATGTTGGCGAATTCACGGCAAACCGACAGTCATTAATCGAACATGGTGCGACGTCGGCCCGACGTACATTAGCCGACACTTACTCGATGACGACCTTTGGCCAATGTCTGGCCAACGTTAGCACTATGTTGGCAACTGGTTGTTACGCCAACCTCGGCGCGACGTCGGCACAGGCTAAGTTAGCCGACTCTTATTTCAAGACCACTTCAGGCCACGGCCGGGCCAAGGATGGGTCAACGTTGGCAGTATGTCGGCAACCGGTGGTGACGCCAATCACGGCGCGACGTCGGCCCGACGTACATTAGCCGACACTTACTCGATGACGACCTTTGGCCAATGTCTGGCCAACGTTAGCACTATGTTGGCAACTGGTTGTTACGCCAACCTCGGCGCGACGTCGGCACAGGCTAAGTTAGCCGACTCTTATTTCAAGACCACTTCAGGCCACGGCCGGGCCAAGGATGGGTCAACGTTGGCAGTATGTCGGCAACCGGTGGTGACGCCAATCACGGCGCGACGTCGGCCCGACGTACATTAGCCGACACTTACTCGATGACGACCTTTGGCCAATGTCTGGCCAACGTTAGCACTATGTTGGCAACTGGTTGTTACGCCAACCTCGGCGCGACGTCGGCACAGGCTAAGTTAGCCGACTCTTATTTCAAGACCACTTCAGGCCACGGCCGGGCCAAGGATGGGTCAACGTTGGCAGTATGTCGGCAACCGGTGGTGACGCCAATCACGGTGCGACGTCGCGTCGGCCTAACGTACGTCAGCAGACTCTTACATATTGACGAAGCTCGGGCCAACGTTGGTTGCACGTCGGCAACCGGTGGTCACGTCAATCACGGTGCGACATCTGCCCAACGTATGTTACCAGACTCTACTTATTGACGAAGCTCGGGCCAATGTTGGCAACATGTCGGCAACCGACGGTCACGTCAATCACGGTGCGACGTCTGCCCAACGTATGTTACCAGACTCTACTTATTGACGAAGCTCGGGCCAATGTTGGCACCATGTCGGCAACCGGCGGTCACGCCAATCACGGCGCGACCTCGGCCCAACGTACGTTAGCCGACTCTTACCTACTGACGACGCTCGGGCCAACGTCGGCAGTACGTCGGCAATCGGTTGTCACGCCAATCTCGGCGCGGCGTCAGCCCAACGTACGTTAGCCGACCCTTATTTACTGACGACGCTCGGGCCAACGTTGGTAGTACGTCGGTAACAGATTGTCTC
>NW_017297898.1:1246564-1253986 GCF_001594075.2 Trachymyrmex cornetzi | reverse complement strand
TAACAACTAGTTGCCAACATAGTGCCAACGTTGGCCAGACATTGGTCAAATGTCGTCATTGAGTAAATGTCGGCTAATGTAGGTTGGGCCGATGTCGCACTATGTTCGATTAATGACTGTCGGCAAACTTAAATGTACTATAAGTTATTAATTTATCAGCTGAAGGAATGGTCTAGTACGTAAGGTAGGAGACTCATGATCCAGAGATCCTAGGTTCGAATCTCTCAAGGTAAGTGTGTTTTTCGAAATTAATTTAAATATCAAATTTCAGGTAAGACAAAAGAATCTTAATCATACATTTTCAGACATCTTGTGTATTAAATATCTATATTTAAAAAATGATTTTTTTTATATAAATATTGAACTAGTGTCGGCTCGACATTGGTATCCGACGTTGGACCGACGTCGGTGATCAGTATCGGCTCGACACTGGCTTTTAACGTTGGGCCGATGTCGGTGATTAGTGTCGGCCCGACACTGGCGTTAATGTTGTTCCGATCTTATCATTTGGATATTATGCCGACGTCGGCGTAACGTTACAGTCAGTACCGGGCCGACAGTCGGAAGTTGGCAGCCGACATTGGCCCGATGTTGGCCCAGTTTTAAAATCGTACATGGGTAACTATTGCACTTTATTAATACTGATAAAAATATAATTTATTTCGATAATTACAAAAGGGGAAACTCATAATTCATATACCTATTTGTGACTTGTTTCTATACAAAATTAGCTAAAACCGAATTCTATAAATAAGAAAATAAAATTCTTACAATTTTCTTTTATAAATTGCGTGGTTTAAATAATAGTAGCTGTGTCATTGATAATATTACATCATCTTATATGTTGTAGTTTTTTAAATTATTTTTATTTATCTTTTTTTTTTATTATTTTATAATATGATTTTAAATATAAAATAAGGCCGCGCAAACAAGCACACTTGTCTGTAAGACAGATTGTAATATCTATTAAGCTGGCACAGCTACTTCAGCACAATCAAACGCGAACTATACCACATTTTTTTGCTAATTTTTTGCTCTATTCCCGATTTTTTTGCTCCGGCCAATTCGCTAAAACCCATGGCTGTGCTAGCTTAAGACCAAAGTTAGCACAGCTACAAAGAAAAAAAGCAGCAAATGAAAAATAAGTACATATTCTTGAAGGGCTATTCTTTTGCTAATTTTTTGCTCTATTCCCGATTATTTTGCTCATTGTTTAAGTCGAAAAATTGCTTTAAGGTACTTTACTCTTGTACGCGAGCCAGCACAGCTACACTCTTGGTCGAATTTTTCGATTTAAACAGTGAGCAAAAAATTCCGATTTGCTATATTCTTAGAGTAATTAAATTTAGAAACATTTTGACACCAAAATGAGCTGAGCAATTAATTGCTTTAAGGTACTTTACTCTTGTACGCGAGCCAGCACAGCCACACTCTTGGTGGAATTTTTCGACTTAAACAATGAGCAAAATAATCGGGAATAGAGCAAAAAATTAGCAAAAAAATAGCAAAAAAATGTGGTATAGGTCGCGTTTGATTGTGCTGAAGTGGCTGTGCCAGCTTAATAGACGTCAGATTGTAAGCCGGTTTAATCTGTATAGTGTTGCGTTATAAATAGTAAATAGCCTTATCGGAGCCGAAAGCAATTCTGTATTTATATATGAGAAGATCCTCGGAGAAAGAAATTATCACATTATATCTTTGCGTCTTGCAGAACAGTATAAAGTATACATATAAATCTCCTTCAACATAAAATTTTATATTAAAGTGAAAAGATCCCAAAATCTTATATACCTTCAAAATCTTATATACCTTGTAGGTATTTTGTATGAATGACTCCTATAAAAGAAAAAGAATAGGAATATGTGGTATATTACTGCCTACTGTTTCAGTTTTGGAGCCTCTTTTTTAAATGCTCATTTTTGCTTATCTTACGAAAAAGTTGATTGTTATAAAATTACAAAAAACATTACAAAAATCGCTATATTATCAGAAGATAGAAGACACGTTTTAGACATTTTATATTTATGTTTCTAAAGTTTTACTTTTGTTTGAAATATTGGCTAAAAATAAAGTGATATGTCGATATTGGTGATCTTCTTCTAGGTATACTTTTATGTTGTGTGTGAATATGCACCAATGTGGACTGAGTATCGTTCAATCGAGTTTGCTATAAATTATACAAAAAACATATGCATGATATGCACTTTCCGACGTCATTTTGGCTTCAATTCTAAAACCTTAAGTCTTATGCAATAGCTTCTCTATTTAATAATTCTAAAAATATGTATTTGTTCTAGCAGCGCCAAGTTTTTTTTATCTTAATATTTTAAATATTTTTGAATCATAAATGGAACAAAACGATACTATTACTTAAGTGGAAATAGAATTATTCTTGAGTGGGAATTTAAGAATACGTATTATTTGAGTTAGGTAATATAACGTACATAAATTTTGTTTTGAATGGCGCGTAACTTTGTGATGTTATTTTTTAAAAGAGAATTCAAGTTATTACCACTTAGGAAGAAAGATATAATAACGCTAAATATAGCGCTGTCTTAATGGGTCTTTATCTAGATTACACGCTTGTATTACTTAATGCCATATCATTATTTCGATATAGGTATGCACACGATGCGATATATACAAACTGGGAAACGTTTATCAACGTATCGCATTCCTGCAAAAAAGTGGCTCAAGTAAAAAATATAAAATTATTCAAGAGAAGAAAGAAAATTGTGCGTATTTTAAAATTAATTATTAGGACAGCATCAAACATAAGTTAACTTAATTACAAATTGCTTGTTTTTAATTTTCTAGAAATAAAATTAATAAATATTAATTTTGATGTTATGTTATTCTCAAAAGCTCTATTTTGATTTGTTTCATTTTTCCCTTTTTATTTTCTTTTTTTTTGGAAGTATTTGAATTTATGTATATGTTTTATTGTATATTGAAGTATATTTCAACTTGTGTGTGTGTATATGTGTGCGTTGTACTACTTTTTCTAATTGAAGATCGACGCATTTAGAATCCGCACATAATATAAAATTTGAAAAATTTCGACTTGTATCATTTTTCTTACGGGGAGTACATCTATAATTTTAAATAAAAAATTTACCGTTTGCAATTACCCACTGTACACGAGAGCAATACTATATCAGGTTGTTTTATGTTTAAAATTACGTTAAAATAAATTAAGTTAATAGTTTTGTGACTCTAAGAATCCAATACAAGTAAAAAGATCTATATGAACTTCCAAGGTTGTTAGTGCGTGAATCATATGTATATTTATAAGCTGATAAGTTAGAATTTGTACAGTTGAAATTTACATACTCACCTAACAATCGCTAGATGCGAGAAGTGAGAGGTTTTCTACTCAGGGCATGCTCAAAACGTCTAAGAGCAAAGGACTTTTTTAAATAAATACATCTGTTTTCTCATTTTAAATACAACGCACACTAAAGAACAAACCATAATATACTGCAATAGTATCGTTCATGTTTACCCCATTTACCTCATTTTTAGTAATATCCCCACTCTCCCCTACTGACAGTCTATAGTAAAGTATGCGACCTACACTACTGTTTAAAAGTTTAAAAACTACTTTTTTAGATCCACTGTAGTGTACTTCTAAAGAAAAACGCCATATAAGAAACTTTACTATCTTCAATATTTTGAATATTCATCACTATGATTTGTTTCTAATCATCAAATATTTCCAAGCAAATATTTTATTTAACAAATTTTATCAAGTTTAGTAATCACAACCTAGCATTCTGAGAAGAAGATTACATTATTTTTATTTTTTACAATATAACTAAAATATTCAATAACAATGATTAAAAATTAATAAGTACCTCAAATTTGTATAATAGTAATTAAAAATGAATATTTTAATGAATAAAAAATATAATTAATATATAGGCATACTAATTAATTTTAAAATAGTTAATGATTAGTTTTAATAATAAAGAGTTAAAATTGTAAATAAATTATAAAAGAATTTTAAAAAAAATTGTGGTTTTATAGCAATGACAATTTCATTATAGTTTTTTGATCATCTTTTGCTGTATATTTTTACAAATTTCCAACTGATGCTTCCAAATTTTTGAACGTAGTGTTTGTAACGTGAATAGATTTTTTAGTAATGGCAGTGATTAAATGATATTAAAATACGATTGTAATAACATTATTAATATTTAAATACAATGTTTAATAAAAATTGTGTATAATTTGCGTATCTGAATTACGGTCTAAATTTCTAAAGATAAATATATTAAAAAATAAAAGTATTAATGTAAAGAATTATCAAAGATTTATTAGATAAGTTAAATATAAAGAAAAGTTTGTCATATAAAAATTGATTTAAAGTTTTAATATTGCGTATTTCATTTAATTGTTTATTAAATAATACAATTTAAAAATTCTATATCTCTTTTATTTTAGTAGATAATGCAAAGAAGTAACGAAAAAAGCAACAAATCATTTTTTTAAGTAACGGTAACGGTGATGCGTTATTTTTTTAAATTAGTGACGAATAGTAACAATAAGTTACTTTTTAAAAAAAAATAACGTTAATGCGCGTTATTTTTATAAAATAACCCTATAAAGAGTGCTGTCGTTTCGAAAGAAATTGAGTAGCAGTAGTAGTATAGTATTAATTTATTGGTTCCCCTCAGGGATACTATTCCAACTCATTTACATCATTCTTATTTCTAAACTTCCATCTACACTTAAACCTAATTTACAATTACACTTAACCTATTCTTAATCACGCACACACATCCGGACCTCCGCTTCCGTCGCAAGCCCACTTCTTCTTTATATATACTATTATATAATCTAATTTTTCCTGTTATTTAATCATCTTTTCATTCTTATTTGGCAGTGTTCGTTCTCTCCTACACCCCTTTCTTACACTCTCTTACACTTTCTCACTCTCTCTCTTTTTCCCCACTCTCCTCTCTCTCTCTCTCTCTCTCTCTCTCTCTCTCTCTCCTTCTTTGTGTTGGGAGGAAATGGGAGAGAGGAGAAATGGATTAGAATGTTAGAAAGATATAGGGAGTGAGGGGGACAGGAAGGAGAGAAATTGAGTATTCAACATACCTATATTTATTTTACATCAAATGTTTCGGAATATTATCAGAAATAAGTTAGCTTGTATTACGATCTAACTTAGCATTGTGGCACAAATTACGGAGGTAGTAGATACGAACGCTGTTTATGTGCGCAAAGTCGCCATGCTATCAATCGTATAACGACGAGACCCAAATGGGCAGGGAACATCATGTGCCATTATACTATCTCCTCAAACGCGATCGTTCCTCGATGACTATTACAATTCGCAAATGTCAGTACAAACTATTAATAATGTAGTTATCGCGATTAACGATTCGTATACGTACATATATACAGTATACGTATATATCGAGGTGATAGTATCAAAGCAGATATCCCATATGATTTATTCATTTGAAGTAGCAAAATCATTGCGATTAGTAACAGGAATTATCAATTGTCGTTTTGTTGAATTTGCGGGCAATAATTATCGATGCTCAAATTCTAAATATATCTTGTGTCGCGCTTTCAATTTCTCGTATCGATTTAAATGTAATTTGCCCATCATTTTCGGATTGGAATCACGAGATAATAAATTGCCAGATCGTATGATTCAAACAACGTTGTGCTATGACACATCGTTCATTAATAACAATGTGTTCGTTCGTGGAATTTATATATTGGATTAGATACGCATTAAGCATGTAATACTAAATCTTGATTATATATTTATCATGACAATTTATTACTTTTTAATTAATCGTTAATGATTTGACTTTGTTTATGGCATTATATCGCGAATCGGACAAAATTCTAACAAATTAAATAAAAGATTGGCAATCTCGAAGTAGAGTTAGATATCAGAAAGTACCTACAGCCAATTTAGTTTAGTCTTGGAAAGTAGAACGTATTTTATATAATTTTACTTTTCTCTCGCATTGTTTTTTAATATATGAAAATACGTTGTTTGATTAATATTGAGAGTGTTATTTAAAATGTCGTATTTCACGAATAATATTCTCCTAATCACGTGTTTCCGCAAACAATTATTATGTGCAATGAAGGCAACAAACCGCGTGTGAAGTTGACATCTTATCTTTTTGCATCGCAAATTTTAATGCAAATTCAGTTTGCAATTTTTTTTCGTTTTTAAAAGGAACTGTAGAACTATGAACATTGTTACTGGAACTGTCCTCATTTTTTTATATTAATAAATAATAGGGCTAATAATAGATGATAGGGCTTTTTATATTAATAGATAGACCTCTGTCAAGCTAGCAGGATCAAATGAGCAGAATCGAAAAAGACCTTTCGAACTATTCAGTGCTCATTTTGTGCTAATTTGTGCTACAAAAAACAATTTTATACCATATGCCGTTTAGAAGAAACGTGTGGCTCTGCCAGCTTAATATCAAGCTAGCAGGACCACAAGAAAAAAAAAAGAAAAATAAAAATAGATTTGAATAGTACTGATTTTGTGCTAATTTGTGCTATCAAAAAAAAGTTAATATATTGATCCATTCCTCAAGAACCAATCCCTAACTGAATTAAACACTATTAAGTTCAAGAGCAAAGTACTTTTCACCATGGTAGAATCAATCGCTACTAACACAATAGAAACGTTATAATTTGTACTGCCAAAATATGAAGTTTCAGATTTTGTGCTCGCGCCGTTCCTTCGAAAACTACCCCCGACCCCTATCAGGCTCAAGAGTAAAGTACCCTTCGCCACGAGCAGAATCAGTTGTTACTTTCACAATACAAGCATCATAATTTGTGCTGCTAAAACATGAAGTTTCAGATTTTGTGCTCGCGTCGTTCCTTCAAAAACTACCCCCGAGCCCTATCAGGCTCAAGAGTAAAGTACCCTTCGCCACGAGCAGAATCAGTCGCTACTTCCACAACACAAGTATCATAATTTGTGCTGCCAAAATATGAAACTTCAGATTTTGTGCTCGCGCCGTTCCTTCGAAAACTACCCCCGAATCCTATCAGGCTCAACAGTAAAGTACCCTTCGTTACGAGCAGAATCAGTCGCTACTTCCACAATACAAGCATCATAATTTGTGCTGCCAAAATATGAAGTTTCAGATTTTGTGCTCGCGCCGTTCCTTCGAAAACTACCCCCGAATCCTATTAGGCTCAAGAGTAAAGTACCCTTCGTTACGAGCAGAATCAGTTGCTACTTCCACAATACAAGCATCATAATTTGTGCTGCCAAAATATGAAGTTTCAGATTTTGTGCTCGCGCCGTTCCTTCGAAAACTACCCCCGGCCTCTATCAGGCTCAAGCGTAATGTACCCATCACCACGAGCAGAATCAATCGCTACTTCCACAATACAAGCATCATAATTTGTGCTGCC
>NW_017297898.1:1246211-1246488 GCF_001594075.2 Trachymyrmex cornetzi | reverse complement strand
TTCATATTTTGGCAGCACAAATTATGATGCTTGTGTTGTTTAAGTAGCGACTGATTCTGCTCGTGGCGAAGGGTACTTTACTTTTGAACCGAATAGAGTTCGGGGGTAGTTTTCGAAGGAACGGTGCGAGCACAAAATCTGAAACTTCATATTTTGGCAGTACAAATTATAACGTTTCTATTGTGTTAGTAGCGATTCCCGAGTAGAAATTGAACCTCATTTCTAGCTAACGGTTAGCTAGAAAAGTTATGTCTTAGATAACTGTTGTCTGGTATTT
>NW_017297898.1:1190050-1245402 GCF_001594075.2 Trachymyrmex cornetzi | reverse complement strand
GCTAGACAGATTTCTCGACATGAAAAAATCTGTCTAGGGGCTGTCTAGTAATTACGCTGTTACACCTACATCTTATTTACTAGACGGCCGCTAGACAGATTTATTGACATGAAAAAATCTGTCTAGGGACTGCCTAGTAATTACGATGTTACACCTACACCTTATTTACTAGACAGCCGCTAGACAGATTTCTGGACATGAAAAAATCTGTCTAGGGACTGCCTAGTAATTACGATGTTACCCCTACATCTTATTTACTAGCCAGCCGCTAGACAGATTTCTGGACATGAAAAAATCTGTCTAGGGACTGCCTAGTAATTACGATGTTACCCCTACATCTTATTTACTAGCCAGCCGCTAGACAGATTTCTGGACATGAAAAAATCTGTCTAGGGACTGCCTAGTAATTACGATGTTACCCCTACATCTTATTTACTAGCCAGCCGCTAGACAGATTTCTGGACATGAAAAAATCTGTCTAGGGACTGCCTAGTAATTACGATGTTACCCCTACATCTTATTTACTAGCCAGCCGCTAGACAGATTTCTGGACATGAAAAAATCTGTCTAGGGACTGCCTAGTAATTACGATGTTACCCCTACATCTTATTTACTAGCCAGCCGCTAGACAGATTTCTGGACATGAAAAAATCTGTCTAGGGACTGCCTAGTAATTACGATGTTACCCCTACATCTTATTTACTAGCCAGCCGCTAGACAGATTTCTGGACATGAAAAAATCTGTCTAGGGACTGCCTAGTAATTACGATGTTACCCCTACATCTTATTTACTAGCCAGCCGCTAGACAGATTTCTGGACATGAAAAAATCTGTCTAGGGACTGCCTAGTAATTACGATGTTACCCCTACATCTTATTTACTAGCCAGCCGCTAGACAGATTTCTGGACATGAAAAAATCTGTCTAGGGACTGCCTAGTAATTACGATGTTACCCCTACATCTTATTTACTAGCCAGCCGCTAGACAGATTTCTGGACATGAAAAAATCTGTCTAGGGACTGCCTAGTAATTACGATGTTACCCCTACATCTTATTTACTAGCCAGCCGCTAGACAGATTTCTGGACATGAAAAAATCTGTCTAGGGACTGCCTAGTAATTACGATGTTACCCCTACATCTTATTTACTAGCCAGCCGCTAGACAGATTTCTGGACATGAAAAAATCTGTCTAGGGACTGCCTAGTAATTACGATGTTACCCCTACATCTTATTTACTAGCCAGCCGCTAGACAGATTTCTGGACATGAAAAAATCTGTCTAGGGACTGCCTAGTAATTACGATGTTACCCCTACATCTTATTTACTAGCCAGCCGCTAGACAGATTTCTGGACATGAAAAAATCTGTCTAGGGACTGCCTAGTAATTACGATGTTACCCCTACATCTTATTTACTAGCCAGCCGCTAGACAGATTTCTGGACATGAAAAAATCTGTCTAGGGACTGCCTAGTAATTACGATGTTACCCCTACATCTTATTTACTAGCCAGCCGCTAGACAGATTTCTGGACATGAAAAAATCTGTCTAGGGACTGCCTAGTAATTACGATGTTACCCCTACATCTTATTTACTAGCCAGCCGCTAGACAGATTTCTGGACATGAAAAAATCTGTCTAGGGACTGCCTAGTAATTACGATGTTACCCCTACATCTTATTTACTAGCCAGCCGCTAGACAGATTTCTGGACATGAAAAAATCTGTCTAGGGACTGCCTAGTAATTACGATGTTACCCCTACATCTTATTTACTAGCCAGCCGCTAGACAGATTTCTGGACATGAAAAAATCTGTCTAGGGACTGCCTAGTAATTACGATGTTACCCCTACATCTTATTTACTAGCCAGCCGCTAGACAGATTTCTGGACATGAAAAAATCTGTCTAGGGACTGCCTAGTAATTACGATGTTACCCCTACATCTTATTTACTAGCCAGCCGCTAGACAGATTTCTGGACATGAAAAAATCTGTCTAGGGACTGCCTAGTAATTACGATGTTACCCCTACATCTTATTTACTAGACAGCCGCTAGACAGATTTATTGATATTATGAAATATTAGCTAATGACTATCCAGTGACGAGTTAGAAATCTTATCTAGTTAATACTGTCTAGTGCTTAGATGGTAAATCAGATTGGTTAGATTCATTTCTGCTCGGGTTGATTGTGCCCATGACGAAGGGTACTTTGCTCTTGAACTTAATAGTGTTTAATTCAGTTAGGGATTGGTTCTTGAGGAATGGATCAATATATTAACTTTTTTTGATAGCACAAATTAGCACAAAATCAGTACTATTCAAATCTATTTTTCTTTTTCTTTTTTTTTTCTTGTAGTCCTTCTAGCCTGATATTAAGCTGGCAGCGCCACACGTTTCTTCTAAACGGCATATGGTACAAAATTGTTTTTTGTAGCACAAATTAGCACAAAATGAACACTAAATAGTTCGAAAGGTCTTTTTCGATTCTGCTCATTTGGTCCTGCTAGTTTGACAGAGGTAATAGATAGTCGTACTATTTTTACAAATCCACACGGCATGTATATATTGATACAGAACTATTGCGAGTGCAAACAGAATTTGCGTTAAAACTTGCGGTGCGAAAAATGAGGTCCTAGCTTCACATATGACAACAAGAAAGTAAGGATGGGCGATGCGCGTATCGATACATTGAAAATCATTTAGAAATTACCCTTTAGGTGAAAAAAGTACGATTTTTTACAAAAAGATCGTCTATCTTTACAAGAGAAGAAGAGGAAACCTCAGACGTGATAACAGCGGAACAATCATGAAAAAATTAAGTAATTTATTATTTCAGCTATTGCAGAATTATTCGTTTGTGGATTAGTAATGTAACAATGATTAAGAATGAAGCGATTTTATTTCTTGAAGTATTAATTATTTTCAGCCTTTTCTATAATTTAGATATATTTATATTTTGCAGTTATCACAGTTGTTATTAGGGTAAACTTAGGGTATATTATGGTCATACGGAAAAAATGGCCATAGGCCATAATTTCTCTAATTATTGATAAATAGGGTATTTTTATAGTCATTCGTAAAGATAATCAATATTTACAGCAGTTCATATGAGTACACTGTGTTCAAAATAACAATATTTTAAATATTATCTAATATTTTTTCTTTCGACTATCTGCAAAGTTTTGCACGTTTCTGCTAAAAACTGTTGTAATATCTAATCAATTACAGTTAAGCTGGCAAGTAATATCCCAAATATTCTTAAAAAGTAACAAGAATAAATGTATGTTTTTTGCATTTTAAAAAACTATGGCCGTCATACCCGAGTTTATCCTATGACTCCGTTGCTGCACATCATGTCCGTGAATGATAAATATTGCCTTCTGTTTTAATTTGAAGTAATAAATCTGTTAAAATTGTGCCTATTACATATACGTAAATTAGGGTGAGTTGGGGGAATATGCCAGTTGGGGGAATAAGCCACTCGTTGTGTTTAACAATGATACCGATTAGCAACGCTTGCGTTAGTGACAGAATTATTTACAATTGCGTGCTTAACGTGTTGCATAAGTATCAAGAATTTCCTCGCAACAGTATTGTTTTTATGAGGTAAATATGACGGTATGGTATATACGAAAATGTACTTCTTATAACTTTAATAGTGATTTATGTAAATTATTATTTAAACATTGCACAATATGTATTTAGCTCGATTAGCTTGTTAATCTATTAGTGTAGGTTAAAATGAAAATATTCAGTACATCGTTGATTCATTTTCTTAGCAATCGTACTGTACAGGCTCATCATAAGATGAAATGACGTCTTGGGGCAATATGCCACTTTTGTTAGGGTAAAATGCCAGTAGTCATTTTCTCTAATATATAGGTTAGGGCGCTATAAACAAACGTTTTGCCGCATAATTCCGTTGTGACAGGATATTAGTATTGACAAATACTTAATAAATAAACTTAAATGTTTATTTATTTGCTTATTATTGTATTATATTAATTTATTGCTCAATTCAAAATTCTGAATAGAGAATATAGTTTTTTAATCCATTTTAATGAATTGAATTTTCTTGATTACTGTAACTTGGACTACTTGTAGCACTAGGTAAATATAAAGTAAAACAAATATTTATTTATACGTTTCATACTTTACCATTACATACTTTTACTTTTAAAAATGGCCCAAAATGTAATTGGGTAATATCGAATTGTTGCAGTAGATGGATTCACGAGGACTGTTCGTAGAAAGATATATTTATGTTATTAACAACGTGTCTTAAAGTTTATTTTACATGTTGTATATAACTTAATCTGTCGATGTTATTTCTTATATCCTTATATTGTTTATATTACCTATATTATGTTACAAATGTTTATTTTCATCACAAAAATCATTAATAATGTGTTCTTATAATAAAAAGAACAAAAGAAATGTTATAGTTAGTATTTTTTTGTATATAGCATATTACTCTCATGGTGGCATATTACCCATCTTTCAGCACTTTCGTATTTCTTTATTTTTAATAACAAAAATGAATATATTCGATTCCAATTATACTCAAATAATAGATAAAGGCTGGAAGAAAGATCAGTATGTGAAGTTATTTTAAATTGAACAAATAATTACTAAAAAGCTAACTTTGCTGAAGTGTGGCATATTCCCCCAACTTACCCTATATGCAGATTTATGAATATAAGTTAATTGCGTAATAATAATGTAAGCAAATTTATATATATATATATATATAGTATTAATAAGTATAATAAATACTTAATCCCGAAGCAATGCAATTATTTGTCATTGTATTGTTTACATCGACATATGCATATAAAAAATTTATATATCTTTATTTTAGACCGTATATGTGAGAAACACAATCATTACTAGAAATTAAAAAATGCCTGTTACGGTCGAAGCTGGATCTTCGTTGCTAATTCTTAGCAACGAAAATTTATATATATATGCCTGATTATATCGTTGCATTATTTACGGGTATTTTATTGTTTTATTTTATTGGACAAAATACTATTTACAATATATGAAATGATAGATCAATTGCTTGAAATTTTATATGCTAAAATTATAAACATAAAAAATTGTAGGACTTACATATTTTATAAATAGAATATCTCACTAAAAAATGATAGGTAATGATAAAAAAAATTTAATAAAATCCAAATCAAAGAATAATATTACTCTTTACATATTTTTTACCAAGCACTAAACAGTACGTTTTTTAGAAAACCAAGGATTGAGAACATTATGAGGAGAGACATTGTTATTTGGAAAATTTAAGTATTAAATAATAATTATAAAAGAATGTTTGAAGTTATAATAGATATTTAACAATAGAAAATAGTTAGATATTTAAAAAATAAAAAATAGAAAAAAAAATTTTTTTTTAATAAAAAATGGAAAATAGTTAGATATTTAACAATAGAAAAAAGAGAAAGGAAAAATTAAAAGTAACAAGTAAAACAATAAAATAAATTATTGAAATATACTGTGTATTTTATTACATAAGTGAAGAATTTTTTAATACATATTTCCTTTAAATGTATTAGAAAAGGAAGGAGAAGAGAGAGAGAGAGAGAGAGAAAGAGAGAGATTTTAGAGACGAGCTAACATTAATAGAAAACTTAGGATTAAATATATTTAAATATAATTTACGTGTAATAATTAAGAGTTTTCTATTCATAATTAACTTGTCAATCAATATAACAAACAAATATTATAATATAGTAGGCTAATGAGAGTCAGCGATGATAAACGGCGCAAATGTTATAATAATCAATCAATACTCAAGAAATGGATCGATGTCTTCTTTATTTGAACGTTTCAACTCTCTTTGGAGTCCTCCTTAGCAAGAATGATACAATTCAATAAGTTCACATGTCCGCAATGCTTAAGTCACTCGCAAATTGACAAAATTGCAGCGTTGATAATCATCACGGAACATGACAAGAAACGTGAAGCTTTGTTGAACATCCCAAATCTTAAATAGTGGGTATATTACTAATTAATAAAATTTCGCATTTTTAAACCCTTGTCGGATAACGACAGCGTGTCACACAGATATCACTTATAACTTGTCAATATTAATTAATTATTATAATATAATGTCTGTGCATTATATCCTAAAAAAACAGAGTCATGTATATTACAAATATGAGTTATTTGAATAGGAAAATCGATGATAGAGAGAGTATAGCGTAATTATAATTTGGCGCATACTGATCTATCATCGATTTTCGATAATAGATAGTATTGGCCAACATTAACCGCTGACTCGAAAATTATTACGGACTCGACATTTCCATTTTTGAATTTTGAATTCTAATTAATCGCTAGGAAGCGCTATCAAAGTATTATACTGTGGTTGTAGAATGTCCTATATCCATGTGCCTTCCATATTTAGTGACACAAGTCGACACAAGTATCATTTTGTCTCTGTTACACATGGAATACAAAGAAAGATAAAATAACATTTGTATCAACTTGTGTTTCTACATGGAAAGCACTCTATATTAAATAAGTTATATTAAATATTCTACTGGAACAAAAACTAACATACGTATATAAAGGAAAGATGCAATAGAATAATTGTCAAGTATAGTTCAAATATTTAATCCAGTTTTTTTGCAAATTTAAGTTTTCTTAGTATTGATAACGATGTAACATATAAAAATTTTATAAACATTATATTGTTGTGCTGGCAATCAATGCGGCTATTCTGTAATTTGCAGCATTTTATTCTATTAAGAGGAAATTTTATGAGCGTTTACAAAAACTATACATGCTGTTATAACGCAGAAATGGAAGTCTGCAGTTGCGCAATTTCTGACACTTCTCTTATATTAAAAAGGAACGATTTGATTTTTTCTTGAAAAACAGAGTATTAAGCCCATTCTACAGTTGCGTAAATATATTGTTGTAGATGTAAGAATTCACCATTTACAACTACGCTTATGCAATTGTATATAATATATAGGCTTTATAGATATTAGACACATGAGTGAAAAACGTCATATTTGGTCTAGTCTTCGTATTTAATAATATTTCTTGCGAATTTATACAATTCCAGTTTAACATTTCCAGTTCTTGTGTACCAATTATTTTTCTTGAAATACAGTTTCAAACCGAAGCTGAAATAGGATAATATCACAAATTAAATTGACAAGCAATTTAATAGTATTGTGATGCGAATAAGCTTTTTAAAAAGCTGTTAAATATTCAAGATAAGCATCTTAAAAACTGTAAATTTATTTCGAAAAATAGATATTAAGTTCTTCGCTTTTTGTTTATATCTTACGGCATCGATTGTGTCTTTATGCATTCTGCGAATTATTCGCAGTGCAGACTTTATGTACGGTAAATTATATTAGAGTCACATGCGGCCTTATCCTTACAACACAAACTTTTGTTTCTCAGCGACCGCGAGTTCATTAATTATCATTGCGGAATCACCCTTATTGTTTCACGACCGAGGCTTTATTTTAGATGCTGCAGTCGGAGCAAATAATTGCACTCCTGCCGCAATGGTGAATGCACTAATCTAATGCGATCTTTCGAGTAAAACTTTTGGATTTCCATTTTGACGCTTTAAAATTCACATTCCACGTGCATCTCTTCGTTGAAGTGCACTGCGAATGCTTCGTGTATGTAGATCTCAATGACCGAGTTGTCAATTATTTTTCTTTACCTATTTTTTCAGCGCAAATTTCAGTACTAGAAATTATATTCCTAGAAGACATTGTTGCTGAAATGATTAAATTTAAATGATATTCCTCTATCCATTTTTACGATAATTACGTTGGAAATGTTTCTGCCTCTTTACTTCTTGCAATATTATTTACCAGAAATACCACATGTTATTTTTAACTTGCTTATTTAATCCCTGCTAGCAATCTTTCTCTTAAGGAAAATATAAAATTTATTTTCTTCATTCTGTTTTCTTTCTTTTTCAATTTGTCTATTCTAGCACAATTGTATTCTTGTATATTTCAAAAACGTTGTCTTGAAACGATTATTCAGAATCTTTATTTATGTCAGATTAAGATTTAATATACAATGGAATCAATTAGAACATTAGAAAAAATACTTATCGTTATGTATTAGCCATTTTTGTCCTTTTTTAAAAAAATTATTTAGACTCTGCGGATAGCACGAAGTGTGTCAGTAATACTTGAGGATAGGGATATTGATTACGTATGTACATGCATGTATAGCTCTTCCGATGACTTCATTAATATTGTATCGCGATATTTTGGTACGCTCTGAAATGCTGTAGCTTATCGAGAAAGTTACAGACTCGCATAATTCGCTATACATGATATCACATATTCATTCAGTTGAGATAACAACGTTCAACGATACGACTATTTACTTTTCTTATTTTCATTGGCGACATTTTCCATCGTGTCTCAGTCCTCAAACCACGATCATCTCACTTTACTGTGTCCGTACTATTATACTTTATTGAATAAATTCGGTTAAATCAACTTGGTTTTCGTTCGTTCTTCTTGGAACGTTGTAACTGTAATTGAAGTTTTAGTTCGCGGAAGTTATAGTATAAGCAGTCTGACAATAAGTAAAGAAAAAAGTCAGGAAATTTTTGAACACCATTTGCATTACGACTTTGTTATCGAAATTTGCGCATAATGACAAGCCACATTCAAGCGGTTTAAATGGAGCCATGCCAGTTCGCCCGTTGAAACGTGCCCCCAACGCTAATGTCGCTGGAGTATTGCGGAACCGGAAACCCTTCGTCCGGTGACAGGATCGTTAGCATTGAATATCTTTGTTGGTGGTAGTATTGCCACTAGCTTGCGCGTAGCTGTCCATTTGAGATTCAAGGCACAATCCCGTGCTGTTGTAAGATCGTTAACTGAATACCACGATCGTTGCCGTTAGTCCCGCTATTACGATTATACTTGCAGAATGAAGCTCGACTTTTTTTTGCAAAATTTGCACATATGTGGGGACCAATACAATACGAATAATTTTGGCTCCATATAAGATGCATTTTTACTTTATAACTTTGCGAACGGATCGAGTAGCTTAAATCTAGATTAGTTAATTAACTACACTATTAGATATCAAAGGTACAATGATAACAATGATAATCCCGCATAGAAACCCGCATAGGAATTTCCCAGAATCTTCCCAAATACATCTTAGATTCTGATTAGAATGCTCAAATAAGTAAATCGCACCGCGATACCAATTAGCAAATCTATTTTTATCCCAAATTTGTATTTTCTTTTTAGAATCAAAACAGAAACAATATAGAAATTCGCATTTCCTTTTTTTCATGAAAATTATGTTGTTCTTATATAGAAATAGAATAGGAAATCCACATTTGTCCCAAGTGGGTAAATCGCATTGCGCTACGAATTAGAAAATCTATTTTTATCTCAAGTTTGGATTTTCTGTTTAGAATCGGAATAGATTAATGCAGAAATTCACATGGTTCTTTTTCATATCATTAGTCAAAATCGCGGTTTTATACATATATGTGAAATCGAATGAAAAATCACATTTTTACATCTATTAAACATGGAATTTATTGCAGTGCAATAGAATAAAAAATAAAAATTGTATACATATATAAATATTGATTAATGATGTATGTAACTTTCTTTTTTATATTGCTGTATAGGGTCACTCTAGGGGTAATTGTGACAGGGGGTAGTTGTGGCGGTAAATATGACGTACAATAATATTTGAATAAAAAATTAATTTTTTGGGATTATTTTTATCAAACACATTGAAAGTAATCAACAATTATACTTTTTATGCGTTTGATAAGAATAACTCTAAAATTTGTTTTTCATTCAAATGCATGTCACATTTACCCTCACTGTTACAATTACCCTTAGTAACTCTACCTTTTATTTTTGTTTTAGAGTTAAATAATATTGTGATCGCAATAATATTATTTAAATTATGCTTTAACTGTATTAGCATTATTTATATTTAGTATAATTATGTACTATACATTGATTTGTTTGATTAAAAAAGTGTATAAATTAATATAAAATTAATTTAGTAGACAGTATTATACAATTTATTTATAAATAATTAACACAGAGTAACAGTTCAATTGTAATTATTTTATTAATGTAGTAAAGGAAACACAAATGTTCGTTTTGGTTTACATTCTTCTAAATTTAAACATAGTGAAACGCATTTTTGTTTAATTAAATATACAAAATACCTTTTTACATTAGAAGAAAATTCGAGTATCTGTTTAGATTTCCCATCCAGGATCTGTTTATATTTCCCATTTAGAATCTAGTTTACAATTTACAAAACATTACACTTCTGATCAGAATCTTCATAGATTTCCCAACCAGAATTCATAATTTTTTTTAGAAAATCCGACTGGCTTCTAATCTGATCCCAAAAAATATTCTGCGTGAACTCAATCCTTTGAGTTAAACATTTTTTTATTTTTAATTTCCATGTATATGTCGAAAAGTAAATTAATCCATTTCTGTGATTAATTTCAAAGTAAATTTTAACGTCTGTATTAACGTATACATTTAATAAATAATAAATTAAATTTCAGTTAAATTTGATACCTACATTTTTTCTTAAGTTAAAATGTGTAACTCCATTATTTTAGTTAAATTAACGATATATTATGAAGGAGCAGTGATGACCTATAGAAACGATTAAAAATAACTCAAATTGAGTACAATTTGACATTATGAATGTAACAGTATATTATTATTGATTCATTATTGTACAAGTGAAATTAGCTCTCATGCCACGAAAGTGTTATTTATTAACTTAATTATTTTTAATGTTTTTTTAGATTTTTTAAAGTGAAAGTGTAAAGCTGTTCTCTAAGCTCTTATTCTTCTAAAATGTTTGAAATTAATTGACTAAATGAATAAGTTCCACTTATTTTTTAAAAATATAAATATTAAACTTATACAATTTTTACAATTTTACAATTTATAATATACAATTTATACAATTTTTTATCTTTTGAGAATAAGAGAGTATTTAAAAATACATCTGTTTTTTTTACCTTTATGACATTTGTTGCTAATTCTCGACAAAATCTCGAAATTCAGTAGTCTTTACGTTTAGAGTCATTTTGCAAACTAATTTGTCATAACATTAACGTGCTAATTCGAATGAACGTACTTTATCGTTTAACAAAGCAATTTTACGACGGTATTTAATTATCTTGTCCTTTCTGATCGTATAAACGCCGCCTTCCCTAAGAACTTCTATATTGCGGTGTACTATTTGTGCTGCAAAACATTTTTAGTGCAAAGAACGGAAATCTGAGAATTTGTTCTAATAAGAAATTAATCTATTAAAGGATGTAAATCTATTAAATCTACTTAAAGTCATGTTTTTCTCTGGAAATATTAACCCTTACCGTACTAATATGGGTAACTAGTGACCGAGCGATTCCTGTTCATGCAAGTTTCTTTGAGTCTTTCGGTAATTATAAATTATACATTTTATTTATTTCCCAAAATAAAGAGTCAATATTTATTCTAGAAAGTTGAAAGTACGTTGGTGAATTTTTAGAGATTTTTTTTAATTATTTTGAAGAGGTGTGTGGAAAAACGAAGAGATTTGAAGTGACCCTTGATGGTATGGATGAGGCACCAAATTGTAGATGGTATGGTAAGGGTTAATTATGTATTAGTGAAAAAGCATTGACGGATAAGAGTGAAATGATAAACCGAATAATTCGAGCGAAAGGAAATCTATTAAATGAAACATGATATTAACCTTGATTCTAATTTCATGAAAATGGATTATCTATCTTCTCTCTCTTTTATATGAGTAATTGCATGATAAAATAAGAAACGAGCAGCTTAAAAATTTAATTATTTACTTCTAAAGTTGTGCTTGTTATAACTACAATATCAAAACGCGATTATATTCGTTGGAGTCTGTCGGAAGTAATTATGCCAGATTTAATGAACGCAGTGATAATTATTAACGCGGACAAGAAGTGCATTTAATCGCTGCGGATGAAAAACGTCCAACGTTAATCACGATTTTCATTCGATTTTCATTCTTTATCTGCGTTACTTCATTAATTTTGCATCTCAGTCGAAAGCTTGCGCGCGAATATATTAAATTCCATCGAATTAAGCTTCTTCCAAGAGTGCCGGTCGGTGAATCTAATCGTTCTCCGATTTAATCCGCAAATTCTTTTTTTTTATATCGATACTTTTATATCTACTTTATTATTCACGTTCTTCCTCGATTTATTCAAATATTCATTATTCCGCATCTAGAACCATCGCGTTATATTTATATCTACACGCATATCAAATGCCCAAATCTCAGCTCCTCGACATTGGCTTTTATGTTTCTCTCGCTCTGATGCGGAATGCAGATTGCAGATTTCGTCCGACTCTCCACAACATGCAAATGTGTTCTCCTACGTGAGAGGCCACTAAGTGATTTACTTGTTTAATAATCTCCATTGAGCGTCAGAGTTTATGCCTCATTTGCGTAATGCAGGACGGCGTTCCGGGCGTCACACGCCACTCGCTGCTGCATCGGCCCGCAGGCGATTGTTAACAAGTTGCTGCAGACTCGAGAGAACTTGTTATGCCTGTTAAGCACTGAGATTACGGAGATCATTTGTAAATGTCTTCCTACACTTTTGTGATTGGAACGACCTCCGACATGAATGAATTTCGATGTATTTCGTTTTATTTTTCTTCTTACTATGCTCGCTGGTCGATTAATCTTATTTCACGGGAAAAATTAGGATTAAAGAATTAGAAAGAGGATTAGGGGGAAAATGGTATAGAGGGAGAGAGAAAGAGAGAGATTAATATTTTGTAAAATATGAAATTTATATTCTGAAAGAGAGGCATGTCTGAGAGGTAATGCTTCGCGTTTATTTTCACGATGAAAGTTTCTATGCGGAACTTGTAGCTACCACTTGTGGAATCTTCGGGAATGCGTGTTTTGAATTACGTTATGCATTTTCTGCGTGAAATGGCTCTTTGTAACTTTTAGAGCAAAATGTGTACATACAAGTAACTTTTGTGTGCATTTATAGACTTTCTTTGTATAATGCAACCTCTTCAGGTTACGTATCGTGTTGTATCTTTCGCATAAAATGGTTACATTATGCTAATACACGTATAATACAAAAGAGAGAAAGAGATGGAAGGAAGGGAGGGAGGGAGAGATATGTAGTTTTTATCACTAAAGTTCTTTGTAATGATTATGCAAACGATCGATAGATGAATACGATCGAAGTAGAATAGATAACCAGTCGTGTTATTATCATCAAAATGTGCCATAGAAGTAAAAACGTAGTAAATGTCAAAATCATATGAAGTTGAGAAAAGGGAAATTTCTTCTCGCTTTGATGCGACGTGACTCTTATTTGGTGCTACCTAATCCCCGCGTTAAGGCGAATCGATGGACGGATGACGGAAAACTCACGCTCCTGAAATACCGTTCAGACGCCAAGCGAATTTACCGTCAACTTAGCGAACGGAGCGAAAAGTGAAGAGAGGGGGATGTTGAAGCGGCCAGGAAAAGAGCTGGAAGCGGTAGACGCGTCGTGGGAAGTACCGTGAAATATTGCCTCTGGATTCTGCATCCACCATCCTACGCCCGACTTATCCCTTTTTGCCCCAACTGCCTCTCTGTCTACCGTCGTGCCCTTCCCTGGAGAACCCAGGGACCAGAAGTTAAGCGCGGTCGCGTTCATTTCACGTTGACGCGCTGTTATGCGGTAATGGAAGATTTTATTGGTCTGCCGTTGGGTAAGGGACGTCCGGATCTAATTTAAGTAACTGAGTTTCACTGACTTTGAAAGTCTCAGCCGCCGCGGATGTATTTATGGCCCTCGTTAACGTGTTCTCTCGCTGATCGATTACGATATAAATTGGAGCCTAAGATATTCATTATGTGAAAAGCGTATGTTACATATTCTTAATTGTCTTTATTTTTTACTCTTGTATAAATATTATTAATTTTACATGCTACAATATTATGGGAATCTACGTTTTTATTTTTTTTAAATTAAATCTGTCGAGAATATGTGTGTAATGCGTAAATATTGGCGATTGCAATTCGTAAATAGAACAGCTGAGCTATTTAACGTTAATCTATCTTGCTCGTTTTTTAAATTTATCTTGTTTCTTTTCTGTCACATTGTCTTCGTCTTCCTGATATCATTATATGGATTAATGAAACTTTCTCACTGTGTTTTTCGATTTTCCGAGACTGACTGTACTTCAGAATAGATCAGCCTCGACTTTCTGAAATATTGCCGGCGAAATATTACCAGAAATAAGGTCAGTTATCCTTCATGCATAACGGAATTCTACAGTATTTTCCCCACTACTAGTTCAATCAATTTTAAATGTATTTGTATATTATAATAAGGCTCGTCTATTTCAATAAGGTTTTATATTAATATTTTAACAATGACGTAGTTTTAATGATGATGAAACTCCCATATACTATGTTGAAATTTCAAATTTGTATGCGTTTTATTATCATCTTTAATTAATTTTAAACTTTTTATTAAATTGATCAAATGAAAAGATGATGAGCGTTATAGCAGCCACTCTCGACATGATATAAAAAATTCTGTTATGCCGGTTTCCCACGAGGCGTGAACCATGAACGTGAACATAGATGTCAGCAAGTTTTTTTTCCAGGCGGAGACTTGAATCATACCCTCGCTTGGAAAAAATCCTACTGACGTCTATGTTCACGCCTCGTGGGAAACCACTAATCGACATTATGCATATTTGATTATATTTAATATTATGTGTGGCTACATACGCGGTGTTATGTGTGCATGATTTCCATGTGACGTCACGTATCCTTGGACAGGAAGCACAATTTTAGTTGTCTTACTGGTTATTCCAGTTCATTTGTTAAGCAGAGATAATGTTTTGATTGGAAAATTTATTTGATGAAGTACAACGTTCGATACGTTTTCTAATCGCTGAAGGCATTATACTGATTATATTGATTGACATTTATTTCGTTTTCCATGAAACCTAATCTTTACGCGCAGTAACCATCCTATAATAAATTTCAAAATGCCAATCAGCATGGTCGCCTTCAGCGATTAGAAAATGTATAATCACACGTCGTTCTTCTTCAAACGAAAATTTTCCATTTTTTGAAATGTCATTTCTCCGCTTAATGAGTAAACTAGAGTAAAATAACTGACTGTACTCGTTATCATCGTCTCCTGTTTAAGGACACATGACGTCACGTACAAGTCATTGTGCAATTGATGTGACTATCTCTATATGTGTTTCTTTTATCGTTACTTTATAAAATATCCACGCACTTGCTATATTTGGTACGATCGAAGATTTAAACTTTATTAAGGGAACTGGAAAGCTTATGGGATAGGATAATTCATTTTAGAAACACGTCAGAAGCCAGTTTCGCAATCTCGGAATATCGAAGATATCGTAAACGCTTGGTTAGTTAAGCAATTTTAGATCAGATAATACTGTTACGATGGTGTTGACTTACTGACGAGATGACGTGAAAACGCTACAGAAACGCTCTCAGAAGTTATCACTCTAGGAACGAGAACACAACTGACGCTATCATAACGCGAGTACTTGTTATAATGCCAGTCATTCTTTATAATTTATTAGAGTATATTTTTAGAGTATAGTTTATTGGAATACAATTAAAAATAATGATGAGAGATAACGATTTGGTATTATAAGCACTATTTTTGCGGTCATTTGTTAAAAAAAAAAATACAAAGTATAATTTTTGTATATTGTATATTCCAAGTCATACCGATATAAGCCAGTGCTGAAACTATACAGTATATGTTACGTGCGCTATAGATTTTCAGCACTGGCAGTTAATATCGGAACACACCCAGTTTAAATAAGCGGATCATTACTTATATCCTTTTCTATGTAGAAGGACGCATTGTCAGCGAATGGTGTGACTGTGAAGAGAAGAGGGAATGTACTGACGTTCTCTTTTTATTTCTTTGCACATACGTTGGTGTGTTGGCAAAGGCCTCCTGCAATAATTATATAAGTCTCGGTGAAATGATTTAGTTTTTATATATAATGTAGTTTATAATATCACACACACACATGAACAAAAGATGTCATAGACACAAGACTTAATAATGGATGTAATAATAAATGATATAAAAATGGTAAATTCGAATCAAGCACGGAAGTTGATGCGCAAATAAATTCAGAAAAAGATGAAATCAATACATTACATGTAGGTTAAAAAAATCGAATTATCGGTTAGAAAAGTCGTTTCGGTACATCTTTGGGTCATTTTCAGCATGCAATCGTTGCAGAGCCATGATAAAAGAGTAGTTCATAGATCCAAGGAGAGAAGAGACATTTTTTCTTTCAAATTTGTAATAATTTTTAAAACAGCTGATATATGTAGAATGTAAGGGATTTGTAAACCAAAAATTGATTGTTTCCGATTGATTATTGTCGGAGTCTTATTATTTAGTGGTGTTTACATCAGATGTAGTCAGGTATTTTAACCTTTTGGTGATTAACAATAAGATTTGTCTGATTAATGATAAAATCTAGTCGTTTTCAAGAAGAAAGTTTACAACCAATTTTAGATTTTTTTTATGATGTTTGAAAAGAAATTGCCCTGTCAATAAAATACACAATAGTATTTATATTTTAAGAGATGGAATGTTGAGAGAGAAAATTGACATGAACTGAAATTAATAATGGATGATTGTTGAGCTATGGTGTATTAAAGGTTTAAAACTTGTGCTTACCCCTTTACAGAGTATCTTAGATACTCCATAGCTAAAAAACTATTCATTATTGAGCTTTGTGTCTTGACATCTTTTGTTTGCTACATTATAAACTACATTACGTATCAAAAATTGACTCATTTTAACGGAATCCAATTTTTTATATAATTAGTCGGGGGTTCTTTAACTTTCAGCAAGACAGGACAGATTATATGCAACGTTAGTGTCATATTTACATGTCATAAGTCATATTAATTAAACATATTTTATACTGATTAAAAAATCACGAAAATATACAGTATGTAACCCAATATAAATTGCGATGATATATTATTTCATAAGTATTTATTACTATTAAAATAAGAGTAAAACTTTTTGGAATGTATATCACGTACGCGTACATAATGTAAATGAATCAATAAATAAAGAGAGAACATGTTCTTCTTCTGCAGTTCTACCGTTCGCTGGCAATAACAAGAAGTTGGCAATGCTCTATCTATTCATTTTACGTCTATGAGCAAAATATCACGAAAAGTTTTACTCTATTATATTTGTTATTTGTTATGTAACATTATTACATAGCAAATAGCGTTATACTACAAACGAAATAAATAAATGGATTATAGGATACATGTAAAAATTGATTTAATATATTTCTCTGCTGGAAAATATGATTTTATACCAATTTTTTTCTATTAGAAGACGGTATTATTATCATCATGTATTGTGTTTATTTGTATTGTCTTTAATGATATATATATATATATATATATATATATATATATACATATAAGAATATATTTTTTCATTGTGAGAATTACTTTAGGCGGTCACTTAGGTTCCTTATTTGTTTTCATATTACCTTAAAACTCACATTTTTTTGCCGAATCGTCCGAGATAATCAAAATGTATGATAATGCAGCACGAAATTGTTTCGTGTGCATCTCGCATGTGCATTTTTTCCGGGCGATTTCAAAGATGAGAAAATATTGTAAAGATAAATTTTGTTACAGCTCGTATATGTGCAAGGGAAATAAGAATAACGTAAATAAAGGTCAAATATTTAAAACGAGCAAAACTAGGTGACCAATAATATTAATTATTTATTATAATTATATACATGTAAAGCTCGTTTTGACTTGACTTAGTCTTCTTCAGCCGTGAATAAATTGTAAACAAATTATAAATTATAAAAATAAAATTAAGCGCATAATGTTAATGGAGACGGATAACATAAATTTAAATTTTTCGCAGGATCCCATCTTACTAACAATTTAAAACAAAAACTTTTTCTTTACTGATACAATTTCACAACAAACCTGTTAAATTAGTGTCCAAAGAAACCAAACCATTTCCGCGGTTGATGACGAGAAATAGGTGGAGTCAACATAATTAAAATGCAAGAGAATAAATCCCAGTCAAAAGAATTGTGGACAAATGCATTATGTGCAAATTACAAATCAGAAAGTTGAAATTAAATATAAAGGTAAGATGTATCTACAAGTCAAAGTTAAAGAGCGATAAAAATTGGTTCTTAATTTTACCGTTGACTGAATTAAAAAATTAATTTTTTTTTCTCTTACATTTTAATTATATTGACTCAACCTGTTTCTCGTCATCAACCGCAGAATTTTTTTGGTTTCCTTGGACATCAATTTAACCGGTTTGTTATAGAATTACATCAGTGAAGAAAAATGTTTTGTTTTAAATCGTTGATAACATGAGATCCCGCAAAAAATTTTAATTTATATTATCCATCTCCGTTGACATGCGCTTAATTTTACTTTTATAATATATAATTCGTTTGCAATTTATTCATAGCTGAAGAAGACTAAGTCAAGTCGAAACATTTTGAGATTTACATGTATATAATTAATAAATAATTAATATTACCAGTCACCTAGTTTTGCTCGTTTTAAATATTTGATGTTTATTTATGTTATTTGTCAAGAGAAAATATTCTCGCGCATGAGCGTAGATGCGATACATACTTGGCGCAGCAACACTTTGAGTTTCGTTACGGCGAAACAATAATTCAGCGTTACTCCATGTGCGTTTCTTTTTGGCTGTTCTTTAAAAAGAACCTGCGTAAGTTTATAGTCAAGATATCAACGATAAATATGCCGCTAGGAAAATTGGTAGCAGTTGAAGGCTAAAGTATTTGTAGGTATACACATGAAACATTTATGTTCAATCCTACCGAAGTATAGCGATATTAAATTTTTAATAGCAACGTTAGAAGTCCCATTTGCAATGAACAATGCTTTCAATACCGAATCCCACCATTGAGCATATTCAACAAAATTGAAAGTAACGATATGCTATCGTATTCAAGACATTTATCTTTAATAATATTTGAATGATCTTTCGATTATGATTTATGTTGTTAAATACCTTTGTTACATCAAGAAAAAATATACTAAATTTAATAAATATTTGTATAGTACTAACTTAATATTTATTTACGATAATTAAATATTTATTCTAAATAAAAAAAAAGATAGTTAAATGTTAAGGATTCTTGTAAAAATAAATATATTATTTACATTTAGAAAATATTATTAAATATTTAATATATACGTTTAAATTTAATAAATATTTTTAAATATTTAGTATATATATGTTTACATTAAATATCTATGATTCAACTATTTGTTAAAATTTAATATATTTTATCTCAGTATATATAAATACGAGATTGAATATTTTCTGAAAAAAAATTATGCGACTATCTTTTATTTTTGAAATAGGGTAAGTGCAGGTAATACGCCAGTGTGGGGAATATGTCACACGTTTTGTTTTACAATGATACCGATTAGCAGCGCTTGCATCAGTACTATAACATTGTGTATAATTGTGTGCTTAACATATTGCATAAGTAGCAACAATTTCCTGGCAACAGTATTGTTTTTATGAGGTAAATATGACGGCATGGTATACCAAAATGTGCTTCTTATAACTTTTATAGTACTTTATGTAAGTTATTATTTAAACATTACATAATATTTAGCTCGATTAGCTTGTTAATCTATTAGAGTAGGTTAAAATGAAAATATTCAGTCAAATATCGTTGATTCATTTTCTTAACAGTCGTACTGTACAGGCTTATCATAAGTATGATAAAATGACGTCTTGGGGCAATGTGCCACTACTTTTGTTGGGGTTAAATGCCAGTAGGCATTTTCTCTAATATATCGGTATATATACATATATATATATATTTTTTTTCTAATTATACACAAATGATAGATAAAGGATGGAAGAAGAAGATCAGTATGTAAAATTACTTTAAATTGAACAAATAATTACTCAAAAATCTAATTTTGCTTAAGTGTGGCATATTCACCCCATTTACCCTAGATTTAATATACATTTGTTTAATATACGTTTGTTTTAAAAATTGTTAGCACATATATTGTGTGTGTGTTTATAGTATAATTTTTAATTAATTACATAAATTTTATTTAATTTTTAATTGATTTATAAATTTTTCTGAATTTGATGAAATTTTTTTTCGAATCTTTTTTGCTTATTGCACTTCTCTGTCAATTAATTATTTGATCATTGGATAAAAAAAAATTGATATAAACAAATTGGAAATTGCAATACCATCGAGAATTTTTTGTTCCATTACTGATCTCGTGATTATTCAAACATTTTTTTCTTCTTAGGCCGTTTCATTTTTTTAAAACAAAATTTCACAAATTGCGGTTTTATTATTTGACATCCTCACACCTATCATTTTTTCCTCTTTGTCCATTGCCTTTATTCTTTCCTCTTGATTGCTAGTCTCATTTGTATCTAGGTCCGTGCGACAATTTCTTTGCTATACTTTTCTGTATTTTAAGTTATACTGCTAGTTCCCTCCGTAATATTAAATTATTCGTCAATGTTGTTTTTTACACACTGTATACTATATCTTTATATTGTACCCGACTAAAAAACAACGTTATGTGCACAATGCTTCAGCGTAGCTTATAATTACAGAAGTACACATGAGAGTTTATGTAACGGTGTATTATACGAGATATATGTAAGATAAAAATGCGAAAAATATCTTCGTATGTTACGGCGTTAGATATACTTATCTATTCTACGATACGTATGAGCGTTACATAGATAATCGAATGTAAATTATACATATCTCAAGATTTGTGTAGAATTGTTTCAATTTAATTTCTTTTGCAGGATTTTGTTTTTTTTTACGTAAAATATATATAAAATATATTTAGTCGTGTGGCTGCATATTATATGTGACTGTTATATGCGCATACAAGTATATGCATATGAATATTGTTTTTACCATGCTCACGGATTATTGCCTCGCTTTATGTGGACAAATGGAAATACCGCTCGTCGATGATACATAGCGCGGTCTCCTATCAAAATGTTCGACCGGTGAGTTCTATTGTTAGCCAGCCAAATAAACTATGCAGCTGTGATTGATAACTTTGGATTCGTATCGGGACGGAAAATAGCCTTTCTAAATTTAACGAACTAATTTAATGATAATGCGACTTCTGCCAGACTCTGCATATTATCTCAAAACTTCCGAAATAAAGATAAGAAAGTGAGTTTTACGACATTATTTTACGACTTCAGAATATGCATTTAAATTCTCCGCAATATTGAAATAAAATTCGTTCAGCAGATACTTTATGAGTTATTGAGCAGAAGAAATGTCTCGTTCTTAACTCGGTGCTTTTTTAACCTTGTGAATTTTAGATTAATTATATGCTCTTTAGATTAATTATATGATCTCTTCGCATGTGTACATTTTGTTAGGATTTCAATCGCCTTACTTTAAAAGTAATGAGTTTGTTGGAAGAAATGGAATCGTTGGAGCGCAGACGAATGTATTTAAAAAGAAAAATAAAATTAGTAGTCGCAAGAAAAAGCGAGGAAAGAGTTATTTTTGATCGGAAGCTAAACGAATAAAATCGTAAGTTGAAACACGAAAGTGGAGATGCATAGCTGCTGTTTGTTAAAAATTGATTGAACCCTTCTCGTCGAAAAGTTCGTGATTACTTCAAAACGACAGTATGCTTCGTTGACTTTCGATTCTACTTTCGACGTAAATCCATCTAAAACTGTATGAGCTTATTTCAATGTAGCTTCAGTGCTGGAATCAATATACCTGTCAAGGTTTTCATCGCAAACATCACCAGCACGCAAGATAGATTGTTTATATATCTGTATACATATATGAGTATACTTATACAAGCAATCCCGGAACTTTTTATTTTATTTTTAACAACGGTTTCTGTGATCTGTTTAAAAACAGTTTTTTCTATTTATGATGTTTTATTTATTATTTTATTTATTGGAGAATGAAATAATATTTATTTTGTATACATATATATGTAACCAATTGTAAGAAGATATTGAAATAGTTTCATGATTATTAACATAATTGAGAGATTTTATGTCATTACAAAACAATTAATTCTACGAAAATAATTAAATTATTACATAGTAATAATATCTATTAGTGAACTAATAAAAAAAGATAATGAGACACGTTTCGTGAAGAAGATTTAAAAGCTACTGTACAGAGTCCCAAAATTCGTGACTCAAAATACTACGGCAAAAAAGTTCTCAAAATATTAAATAAAAATTATTTGCAAATTTTTATTGTAAGCAGTATTTTTTTATAAACAATAAAGGTTTAAGTATAACCAATAATAGACTACATTTAGAGGACCAATTGTTTATGAGTCGCGCGAGCGGTAGTTCAGTGAGCATTGATTAGATTACACTTCAATGCGTTTACAAATACTCACAGGCGACTATTTAAACGTAGTTTGTAATTGACTGTATTTAAACCCTTATATTTCAGAATCGGTAGTTCAGAATCTATTTACAATAAAAATTTACAAATAATTTTCTTACTAATTTTTCGAAAACTTTTTTGCTGTATTATTTTAAGTTGCGAATTTTGGGACACCTTATATAAATTAATATTATTAAACAACTTAGCCTATGGTTATAATAGATGCGTTTTCTAACAATCTTTTGTTCTGAATATGTCAGAATAAACAAGAATGTTTTCTATGAGAGTAATTACATTGCATGCGTACAGTTCGTCAAAGAGTTCTCACAAACTCGTCAGAACAAGTTTGTCATTCAAACGAGTTTATTTGTTTGTCTGAATTCGTACGACTTGCTGAAATGGATATTAAAGAACTGATGAGTGTGCTGTTTGAAAACAGAAGTCTATGGAATCGAGCGAAAATCATAACCGAGATATATTTCATAAGAAGATTATATTAGTCAAGAATTATTATTCGTTTTATTCTCTTGAAGTAAACACTTAATTACTTACGTATAAGTTTTTAGTAATGGTACTTTCCAAAAAGTACACATATATCTTGTACTTAATTACGACACTTTAGTTCTTAAAATTCCAAACTTTGAGATTACAACCAGATTACATTTCATCAGAATATCCATTTACATCAGAATACCCATTTGCTATAATTACTTATTTCTGACGAATTCGTCAGAACAAATGTTTGTTAGAACATTGTAACCGTAACCTTAGCTAATTGAAAAATTAAATGCTATATTTACATCCATTACTGTATGAAATATGTTTGTATTTTTTTAGAGAATCATGAGATATAGTTTTCTGAATTTTAATATTTATCTCAATTCTGTTTATCTCTTCCATTATAATTTTATATGAAAGACAAAACCATGAATAATTTCTCTCATTAACATAAAAGAATACTAATTGTAAGATATATGTGTTTCGAATTACAAATGATCGCAAGATATGTAGATTTAGATTAAATACAATTCTATGAGTAATGTTTTGTGCACTGAGAGAAAGGATTTTGTTAATTTAGCAAGCCACTAGTACTTTCTTTAACCGGTGATCGGTAAATATATGACAACAAATTATGTTGTTGTGATTGCTGCTAGTCTGCTATACCAACCAATTATTAATAACAAAAACAAACTATATAGAATCTAACCTATCTTTTGGATAGACTTTAACTCGTTTACATAGAATTCGTGGAGTCTTAAGTCGTTGGAAACCTATCAAACACAGTCAAATATAGGGAGAATACTTGACTAGAATTAGTCAATTTCTTACGATTTGAGATTATATATATATAAGCTTCTTATTTGCTAGCGATACTATTGATTATTTGTTACATTGACGAATTAATTTGCAGTCGTAACAATCGATCGTTTTTTTAAACAAATATCACATTTGTTTTCCCTTGATTTGTTCCTATAACAAAATCATTTCTCTCAGTGTGTTTTCGAGAAATTAAAAATTTGTAACGTTATTATGTTATCGGTTCTCTAGAAATGGATGAAAATGCATCGGAATCTCAACTTCCATACGTCATCTATATTTCCCTCCGGTCTCAAGTTGTTGGATAAATTATGCAGTTTTGCATGCATCTCCCGCCCGTATATCCGCAATATATCTACGTGTCTTACGGGACTGATATTCAGGAATGCAATTAAGTCACGAGGAGCTTGAGATCACGCCGAGACCTTTTTGCGGCGATTTTTTTCTCTATCGAATTCTCTCTCGTTCCGTGTTTTAGTGGTTAAGACTCCTAACACTAATTGCGTGATAGGAAGTTAAACATGTTTCTTAACGTTTTTGTTTCATAGGATGTATTGAATTTTGATAATTCTTGTACGATTTTAATGACTCAATCTAACATTTATTATTTATTTTTTTCATGTAAAACTTGCAATTTGTGGGCGTAACATTATATAAATTTGTGGATATTTCATGCGTTTTTATCTCTCATAAACCTGTTCGTCACATTCTTGAAAAATTGTGAAACTTGAAACGTTATAATTATTAGATCGACATAATTAGTATTATATAGTATTACTAAAATGATAATGTATATGATAATGTACGTATTCATATTGCTAACGTATCATCGTTTTACACGATGGTATATGAGACTAGGCGATTGAAACGGGCCAACGTAATTGCCTATTAATTATTCAACTGCATAAATGAAACCAGTGTAAATGTTTGTCAATATACATTAATGTATAAATCCTGTATAATATGTATAAAGTGAATTATGTTATTGAAGAGCTGGTTATTATTAAAATTACTGAAATGGAAATATTGTAATGAAATGATATAAATGCGCGCTAATGCGTTATTTCATTTATTTAATAATTTCACGATTGAAACGATGATGCAAGTTCCATACTTCTCCGTCAACAAAATTCGGTTTTGACCAATACGGAATAGACAAGCTAGGTGGCCATGGTTCGTAGTGTCTGAAAAGAAGTTGATTTCTCAGCGGAGTATGAACCGCGTGTATTGCATCTGCAAACACCTGTGGCACTTTGGGAGAACTTGAGACAACAAAAAGTAGAAAATAGAGGAGGAGATTTTACGTATTTCATGTTTTTTCTATTCTTCGTAGATTAATTGTTTGATTAATGATGAAATGAATTGTTTAAGTTTTAATTCAGTTTAAACGATTCTTTATGTAAACTCGATTCTGTTTAATCGGATACTCGATGAGAGAAAAAGACTCGCTAACTAATTAAGAAATACACGAACGAAACGAAACATAGAAAATTCGTGAGGATAAACGACATCCGGTTTCGAAAAGACGACAATGTCACTTATTGAAAATCTTTATCGATCCGTTGCAGGTCGTTATTTCCGAGGGGCGCGATTATTCGTCGCGACCGGAGATTATCTCTGGACGTTCGTAAGTTGCGACATGTATTTTCCACATTCAGGATGGATAAATAACCGTGGATGTCGCGCGGCGCAGCGGCGTGATTTACGGGCGAGACGCGAGCGCGCGTTGCGCTTTTGCGAAGTTAAGAAGCGCACTCGCCCAGATTATTCCACCCGGACCGGGTGAAATGTGCAATTAAGCGCTCCCAAGCTTGGTTTACGGCGTCGCGTCGCGCTACACGACCCCGAAGTTACTTCATATGTAGGTTATTGGCTAATAGATGTCCCCTGTTAAAACTTTTTCCATTTATTCTCATTTCCGTTGCTTACATGGTACTATTCCTACGACGCCTGCATAGATGAAAATTCGTATGGGCGATTTATATAGTGACCAAACGCTTTTATACATGCTACCTTACTGCTTGTGTCACCGCTAGTAACTTTATATGGATGAAGCGTATTCTACACTCAAAATCCCATTTGGTTAAATCAACTAATCTCTTATTTGAATATGGCCAAACAAATCCTTGGTTGAGGCAATAAAATAATTTAGGTGAAGCTAACAAAATTTGGTTATTGTAACATTTTACTTGTGTTATCAAAAAATAACACAAATAAAAGTATCACAGAGCAAAAATTTGATATAAAAAAGGAATTACAAAATTAAATTTGTACATTTAATTGTTGCGTTAGCATTTCATTGTCAAATTGTTGTTTGTATAGCAAATAAATTTGCATAAATATTTTACATTTTTTATAAACAATTTTTGTAGCGAGTACAAAAAAGAATAAATATTTGTTATACCTGCAAATAATTTGTGATTTCTATATTTGTAAATAAATTTGCTGTCACGGCAATTATTGAATTAGCGTTTATTGCAAATTTTTCTTTTATAATATTTTTTACCCTTTAAAAAGCTATGCCCATCTTATTCAAGTTCCCTATTATTTAAGAGATTGTGATGTTCGATTAATTAATTTAACTAATTCTTCTAATTTATGCGAACCGATTTATTTGTTTTATATGTTCACATTCGTTTGTATCCCTCATCCGATACACACACACAATTTGAAGATTAATTATAGGATTGACTTCTTTGCATTACTTATTTAATATTGCCCCAGTTCTCTTTTTGATTAATTCTTGAAAATTGAAATATTTTTATTAGAAACTTTTATTGCATAGAAGGTTGAAAATATTAGCTTTTTTACAAATGAGTTTTTCTACTGTAAGAACAACTTCTAGTATTTTATAATTTTCTGTGTTAATCATCTTAGTAATTAATCAGATTAGTAGTTAAGTTTGCACATTATTTTTTGAAGATTAATGTCAAAAAAATTACTTATAGTAATCTCTACATACTTATTTTCCTTAATTTGTAAATCTGTTCAAATTAGCAATCTCATTTATGTAACGTGCGTTGTTTGATTCGTGTTATGATAACAAATGCAGTAACAATATTTACTTCGCGCTGCGTGCAACAGTTTGCGTAACCGAAATTACCTTTTTTACAATTACTCGGAGGCAGTTTTTATTTTCTCCACCGCTCCGAGCCATGCAATTTCTATTTCATATTGCGCCCTTTCAACTTTCAAGCCTGTATAAAGGAAGCGCCTCGTGTCGAAAGCGAGTTTTCTCGACAGTTGTTCTTTCCGGATTTTTCGTACTTTTTGCCCCCTTCTTTCGCATCTTTACTGTGCATATTTGCGTCGAACTTTTCGTCGAAACTTTGACAACTTCGAGCTTCGTTATCTTTCGATGCCAGGACGCATGCCACTGTCCTACGTGGATCGTTTTCTTTTTTGCCTGAAGATAAGAGGAAGGAACAGATTTAAAAGTCTTTGTAGAACCCCTTGTGCACCGTTTTTTCAGTATAAAACTTTCGCGTTTCTCGCGTCGACAACACGGGAAACGGGAAACACAAATTGGCCGGAGAAATAGCGCGATTTACAGTTCCTCGGAGGCGAGTGCGTTGAAAAGTCCGATGGAAAAATCGAGCTGACCGAGTTCGATCGAGCCCGAGAGATTCCCTTAAGCCGCTGTAATCCCGGGGCATTCGGCCGTCGATGGTGGTGTTATGCAAATGTCTGGAACCTGCGAGGAATGCGGAACGTTACTGAAGTGCTTGAACAAATTGCAGAAATGAAGTTTCTGTCATAAAAATGGAAGGAAGAAAGCGTGCCTGCGTATGCTCGAAATTAATTGGTTTATGAGTCATAGTTGGAAATTTACATTAGTCCGTAGTTAACGTATTAAAAAGACTCCGTTCGAGTTTCCACTTAAATCACATATGGAAATCATGTGGAAATTGTGGACTGAATGTGACAAGCGTTGACTTTCTTGACACAAGGAATTTATTTACAACATTTCCATACAGTTACATAAATACTCGTTGGAAATATAAATCAATGGCAAAAAAAGCAGCTTTAGAATTAATAAAAATGTTATGCGTGATAGGAGAATCGTAGATTAAAGAAAATAATAAATATACTGAAGAGGAGATTTTTAAATAAATTTTTTAATAAATAACAAGTGATGACTAAAATCTTTAGAATGTCAGAATAAGGCCTTGATCTCGCTCATTTGTTACAAAACATTACAATTTTCTTATTTTTTTAGTTACTTACAGTGAAAACGAAAATATATAGAAAAGAGGAAAACCATACTTAAAAAATTTTTTTATTCCGCTTTAATCAGTTATTACATCACAAAATTACATTTTAAAGTTAATTACAAAATTTAATGATTCAATATATTTAAATATTGTTTTGTAACAATTTGCACAGAAATATTATTCAAGAGTTGCTTTGATCGAATATGGCCTTCTCTTATTATGTTGAACTTTTTTGACTTACTATTGTTTAAAATATTAAAAAAAATTTTTTTTAATTCTGTCGTAGCAAATGAGCGATATATCAAGATTAAGTTAATCTGAGTTGGGTTCTTTTTCCAGTACAGTTATATTTACTAAGAAGATTGTTATAATAGATCAAATATTTTTGAACAAGTGTAAAATTACTCTAACATTTATAGTTTATTCTAACCTTTTTATTGTATACGCATCGATAATTTTCACTTTTGAATGTTAAAACGGCATATTGAATCATAATTTTTGAAAATGACGATCGAATATGATATCAATGAGTCACAGGATGTACTATTTTGATGTTACACCGATTGGCTACACGACTTCCTCTTGCTCTATTTGCGAGCTGCTCGCTGGATGATTGTGTAAACATGTACATTCTATGTATATGCACGTGCATAGTAGGTATCATGATTGACACGCCGTGCGTGTTTCACGTGATCACTTGATGATCACTACTTTCCATTATCAATATTAATATTGTTATCAATCAATATTTTCCGTGTTATGAAATCTCACGTCCTTAATTGAATCATTTGCAATGCAGATCCATTAAGATACCGCGTTGTGTGATTTTGCATTTAATTGTTCAAAGTTGCGTGTCGATTTGCATAAAAAGAGATTCGTCAAGTGTAATCTAAAAGTTTCCATGGATTAATTTCCGACTATCATCGATGTTCCACGTATTTCTTGGTTCAATGTGTAAAATTTTTACAGATTAATTTCTGGCTATCATTGATGCTCCGATATTGTTGCCCGAGGACCTCCCGATCGAAGGGAAACTGTTTTTCGGACAAATAGTTTATATAAAATGACTACATGCTCATAAAAATTTAATACATAAAGCATGCCGAAGTTAATTAACTTACGAGAGCAGAATTTTTTTACATGATTGATTTTTTAGCGTTTTTGACCGTAGTTGGTTTATTGAATCGATCTGAGATCGCGATTAATGACATTATATGCTCTACTTTGGTTTCCGGTTGAGAGATTCCGAGATCGTAGTACTTTCTGGTTAATTAATCTTGGGTCGATTCAAATCCACTACGGTCGAAAACACTATTGGTAGCAGGAATTGAAGAATATAAAAAAATCATTTTCGTTTTATAAGATATTTGTAAAATATAAAAATAAAAATAACCGTAAGTTGTCTAATATGATGAATATTAAGATTTTATGAATAATCATTAAATAATTACAAATTATTATATAAATAAATATCATTAATTTTATCAGAGAAAAATATTCCTTTAATATTTGATTATATCCATATTTATGTCACCCATATTTGGATGATGCTTAAAATTTATAATTGTGTCTTGTTATTCAGTTCTGTTTAATACAATTTTATTTACTCGATGAGAATGATTTTACTGACAATAAGAGTTTAAGACATTAAAGAAATAATATAAATTATATTAAGACATTAAAAAAATTTAATAAAATATTAAAATAATAGATAAACTATATTAAGACATTAAACAAATGATAAAGTATGAAAACAATAGGTAAACTGAATTTATTAAATTTAATATCGATATTTTAACTTCAATTAAAGTATTATATAATTTTAAAACTATTTTTTAGTTATTATTTCTATAATAGATTATTTATTATATTTCACTCGAAATCACATGTGTATAGCAATCTTCTCTTATCTTATTTATGAGCTGTAAAGAGTAGCTTTGTTTTTCAAAATTTATCGCATCGTTTTAGATAGAAAAACATAGAAAACAAAGACAGGAAGACAGGAAAAGCCAGCATAAGAGATGATGATCTTCGGTCTATATACACGTTTTCATAGTTTATATGCAGACTAGCGTGCCATGATCTTTTGAAGTTCCGGAATTATATAACCTTGCTGGCTGGCGACAACGGGGAATAGTGAGATGAATCTTTTGCCCTCTTTTTTTCCTGTGGATGTTTGTCAATCCCGGGAATGTAGCAGTGGCTATCTTATGATGGCCTGCTTTTATCCTCGTCACGTATGGAAACCGACTTTGGAGAAATTTTTCAAATAGAATATAAAAACGAGATTATTCTCTAGCAACTTGAATAAAAATGGGAGGAAGATTTATCTTCTCTGGACCAAGTACTACATTTCCTTTGTAATTAATACGTTTTTTCCACACGTTTATATTACGTGTTATATAACATTATGTTATATATAACATTATCTTACATGTGAATTATGACATTGAAACGTGTACGTTTTATGGAAAATTTTAAAGAATCGTTTATATTCTCGCGTTTTTCATTATGATATTTTGCACATTCTTGATTTGATTTTACAATTATATTTATAACAACTTTTATATTTACAAATTTAAAATACTAATTTTTTGTGAAAGTTTAATTTAATAAAAATAATAAAATAATTAATAAACAAAAAATATTATTTTATTAATTTTATTTTAATTAAAAGTAAAAAATCAACTATAGATCGAATTCTGTCAACTAGAAAATATCATAAAAAATATCATAAAAAATGTTTGTTATTTTATTTTCTCGATATCCATTCTTTTCATCTATATTTTAAATGTATGTTTGTTATTTTATTTTCTCGATATCCATTCTTTTCATCTTAATTTTAAATCTTTCTATATGCATATTTCTTTTTATATTCGCGATTTCCATATTCGCGGCAGTTTTGCAATATGTTATTCTGTCGAATATTAAATTTTTACTGTATATTTTAATATAATGTTTTTAATGTTCCCATATGGTATATACGAATTTTACATGTAATTTTTTAAATCATTATTTTTCGAATAATATCACGCAGTTATTATTATAACAGTTAATTATAATATTTTATTATGATATTATGAACATTGTAATAACATGGCTGTCGCTATTTTTATTTGGCCCAAAAAGGCGAATGAGAGAGAGAGAGAGAGAGAGAGAGAGAGAGAGAGAGAGAGAGAGAGAGAATTGTAATTTTATCTTTTATCCTCTAAACATGTGATGATAATCACTTCAGACATGTTAAGGACGGATAGAAAAACGTAAGCAACAGACATAAACTTTTAATTACAAATTACCTTTTTTTTATTTGCTATTACTTATGTTATTGCCTTATGTCATCGGCTGTGATTGGCTGATTTGGTTACTGTTTTTTTCTTGCTTTCTATATTTTCCTAGTCATAGTCTTAAGTGTATCTTGTTTGCTGGCTGATAAAGAATGGATCTCTAGTCAATTTCACGATTTTATCTATAATGATATATACAAAAATGATGATTTCGGCAAAAGTCGCGAATAATTAATTGAAGCGAGCTGCTACGATGTATATCTTTCGCGTCAATGTGCGTGTGTATTTGTTAAGCGCGATGAACGCACGAATAGATGATCGATCTACCCATCGAATCCAGGCCAGAAAAAAAGTTGTGAAAGTTCAATGATTGAGCGCTTACTCTGTTCGTTCGTTTCGTTTTCCCACGTTTCGTTGATATCGATCCTTTAGCGCGAATAATGCAAGGGTCGCGCGATGCAGCTACACTTTTCAAGCTTCAACGTGAAATATTCTCGCATCTATATAAGCTCTAAATTAAAATTCTGTTACAGTAAAGTCCGCCTCAAATTGAACGGCGAAGTCTCCTCCATTATTTATATGCACTTCTGCCCCAGAAGCTCTTCATTTGCCATGAGTTTATAACTCATAGACTATTATAATATAATTGCGCTTCGATATATTTGAAAAAAGAATATTGATTCCTTTCGTTATTTGAATCTCAAAATTTTGGATGCTTTCCAATTGTAATATCCCTACATTTTTGTGCATACGGCGATACAAGTTGTGTTTCAATTGCCGCAATCGTTGACACAACACTACATGTTCAGGTTCAGCCTGAAGGGCTAATAGCCGTCTATGTATGCTTGTGTTTTCTTGTGACAATTAAATATAGTTACTATAACCAATTATAAATGAAAGCAGAATAAAACGCGAGAGAAATGGAAACAATTTCCATCACGGATTAAAAAATACTGAGGCATGAGCATGATATTGAAAAATAAATCTAAACTGTTAGAAATGTTTCCTTTACATGTAAATGAAACTCGTGGTTATGAACGAAATTAAAAGTAATGAATGATTTAACTGAAAATTAAGTTACAGTAGTTACTTAAATATAATGAATGTGTCCATTAAATTTCATAAAATTTTATGAAAGGTACATTAAATTTCATAAAATTTTGTGAAAATACATTAAATTTCATGTACATATACACAAATGTAATACTTTTCAGTTAAAATAAATACATTAAATTTAATGTAATGTCATGAAATAACAATGTAATTCTGTCTGTGAAAATGCAACCTACACTTCAATGCACATCTTCATTTTGATTGATTCATGCACAACGTTACATTTTGTGCATTCCTGTGTATATTTATGTCAAGATGTGTTAAGCAGTTGGAAATCCTATCATTATTCACACGATTTTTATATGTTTTCTTTGTGTATTTCATAAGCACTATAGGAAATACTTTGATTATATACTGTATTTTTTTTATTTGACAAAAGTTAAACATTATATTTATTGTAACCTTTTAAATATACAATTGAATGGCGAACAGGTCGATTTCAATTAATCGTAAGTCAAATAATTAATAATAATAATCGCTCGCGCGGTATACTACGAACGGTAACTTTCTGTTTTTATCAGAATAAGCTTTTTTTACCGACGTTATCGACGGCCAAAGCTTGCGCAATCATTGCAGCATACAGTAAGAGAGCATGCAAGCTTTGTGAGCACTCGTCTCTCAGTGAAGGATACAGTAGAATTCTGCTTTTCCCTATCGGTAACTTTACACGTGAGTACTGCCCGTGATAGGTTTCTTATTAGAAATCTGTTAATTATTTTATTAATTAATGTAAATTTCATTTTAACAATCTTGCTGCAAATTTTTTAAATAGTAACAATTTTGTATTTTCTTCCTTTACGACATAGTTATCGTTATTTGTCTTTATTATTGGGATACGTATCTTTGTCTGTATCTCGATTTCAGAATATATAAATATAACTCGCAATACTTTGCAAATAGAGCGATATTTGATTATTTATTGCCTACCAGAAGTCTGCAGCGTTTATGAACAGTTTTCCCAACAGTTGATGCAACTGATAATGCAGATTGCATTGGCCGACGGTTGCGAACATATTTGAATCTCGAGTTAATCGACGGAGGAATTCGATCGATTCATTGTCGATGGAAATGATGGTAAACGTGGAAAGCGGATCTTTCGGGCGAGTTATAATATAATCGAGTTGCTAAATAACAGCTTCATGAAATATGTAACAGAGAGAAGTAAAGTTTGCGCGCGCGACAAATGTATAGTCATTTGATTAATGCCACGGATTGAATGCCAAACGATTCGTACGTTGGACTAAAATTAAAACGAAACGCGCGTGCAACTTTATGCGATTTGCATCCCCCGCCTTTAACGAGAGTGAATACAGCGTAGATGCGTGCATGGAATTAATCGAAATACGGCACTAATGCTTTTTCCAGATTGCGAAATTGTGAATCGCGAAGATATTTATGAGTTTTATGACTCGATTTGCATATAGGGTAATAATGCTCGTATGCAAATAGATAGAGCTGTCCTCTGGAAATTTAAGTATTTATTTTTCGATGAAATTTTTTATATGAAAATGTATATACAAATTTTGACAACTGTATTCTAAAAATATTTTCGCCTCTAAAATTATTTTATATTTTTCAACTGTTTAATAATTTATTACTCTGGATGTTATGTAATTTAATATAAAGAGAAGATTAATTCGTCCCTTTTATACTTTTCCGTCCATTAATAGCATTCCATCCAATATTCGCCATTTCTTCTAATTGCTTTTCATATCGCATCACGAAAGATTTTTTTCATGAAAATGCAGAAAACTTTGATGCTTCAGTTCTATTTTTTTACATTCTTCTTTTCCGTCATGACAATGTAACGATTTCGCACGTTATTTCGAAGAAAAAGAAAAAGGAAAGGTGTTGAAGTAGAAGACAGTTTGCGTGATATCTCGGTAAAGACACTTTGTATCTTGCATGTACGGTAACTTCAGTATATACGCCGCACCTATCAAAAACTTAATTTATCAAGTATTATTTATATGTTTAAAGTAAGAGCGAACTATAGCAGTAAAAACTTTGTACTGTTAGAAATGTTCTTAAATTTCATTAACTTTTAATGTACATTGGTGAATGAAGTTTAATTTCTCTGTAACTGAAAGGTATTAATGCACATGTTAATGAGATTTAAGTTTACAGTAACTGAAAAATTAAGTGTAATGAAAAATTTAATATACTTTTATAAATGACATTTAATTAATCGTAATTGAAATAACTATTAATGTACATATTAATGAAATTTAATGTACTTTTACATTTACAAATATTAATAATATTTTAATTAAGCCTAATACTATTAACGCTTAACGTTTAATACACCACTGAGAGAAATGTTTTGTACCAATAATCAAAGTTTTGTTACTGACACAAAAACTATTTGTTGATATATGATCAATTAAACCGTTGATTACTACGACAATATTAATTTGTTGAATTTATTAACTAAACTGATCATTTAATGGTACAAAATTCTTTTGTATGATGTTTATAGATCTTTTGTAATTAGAAATAGAACATTTTGTTATCAGAACAAAATGAATAATATATAAGTATCTCTCACTTTCTGCAGAGTGATTATTGTTTGGTGTTTTTGAATTTCCTTAGTTTAGCAAAAATATATACAGATTTAGAGCAATTGAGATTACTAATCGCTCTGAAAAAATACTTACCATGATTGATCATGGTGTGACGAGAACTGAGAAGTCCACGAGATTAGTCTCTAATCGTCTCGGCTTTATAGAGGTAGACGTTGAATTTCTCTTACGAGAAGGCACGCCATCTCTGATAGCTCCGCGAAACACTCCTTGCTCTACCCATAGTGAATTATTTTGTTGAAATTACTAAAAGAATACTTATTTTGTAATGACAACCAAATTTTACATTGGTATTTACAAAACGTGAGTAACCAAATAAATTTGTACTGTTAAATAAAAAAATTTTGTTCATTTTACAAAAAATATTGTATTTTGTAATTTTAACAAAGTAATCCAATAATAATCGGCCATTTGTGAATAATTTTCTTTTTTTGTTACCAATACTATATCTTTTCTCTCAGTGCGTTTACGTTTCTTACATGTCATTAACGTAAATTACTTTTCAGTTACAGATCTCGTACTTTTCATTAACGTGTAAATTAATTTCTACAATAATGTGTTCATTAATTTCAATACACACGTTCATCACATTTAAAACTACTGTAATTTAGTTTTTATTTACATCATTCATTACATTTAATTTCATGCATAACCACATGCTTCCTTTACATGTTAATTAAAATTCATTGAGAAATTTCTAACAGTGTGTCTACTATTATGAAAAAAATATTGGAAATCCGAAATATTTATATTTTATATTAAAAAATGAACTTTTTTAAACCCTTGTATTTTTGCCGTATATCCCATAGGAGTAGGATATATATGGCTACTCATATGTACGGCTCATGACAAATTTACAAATAATGCATATAAATAGGTCGTAAAATGACACAATAACTTATAAAATGCGTTTGTAAAGTTTTATTAAAGAATAAGAATGATAAATATGTATATGAAGTAATAAATAATAATTACAATCTTCTCACATGTATTACAAGTGTTATGACATGAGTTACATATTTTATGTAATGCGTTTATTGCATTTAGTGCACTGAATTCAATCTGCCCACTTTGTATACTTTGGGTATAAATTCCGCCCGCTAAAAATGCCGTATATTCCAAACAGGTGGAATATACAAGACAACAAACTAAACAAAGAATACAGGAGCAAAGCACTTGTAGTTTGTTATACAACATGCTTTACTATTCCTCTGCACTCATGTATCACGAAATAACCACTAAGTCTTTTGCACGTCCTATAGTAATTATTTTATATAGATTATAATTTATGATGGCGCTACTCAACACAGTGACAAGTCGATTCAATTCACAATAATTTCATTAATATTAACAATAAGAAACTGAAATCATAATGCAATATTAATATAACATAAAGGCATGTAACAAAGTAGTTGCAGGAAAATTATCCCCACTCTTTTTATTTTTTTTGACTTTTGCAGCGCAAATTCCAGCGCGGCGTATTTACCGGAGTTACCTTAGTAGTTGAATAGAAGAGATCGTTCGGAAAAGTTGCGTCGGTGCACAATTTTCGCAAAGACGACCACGATTTTCTTGTACGGAATTGCTCTGTTTATGTGCGAGACTTCCGATCAGTGACATCGCCGAGCAATTCTCGAATTGAGATGTTTGCGCCTTCGTATAATGTTTATTGTTAGCTCCGTCGGTTTGGAGATTGTCAGGGTGTTTTGCCACTCCGACGGGGATCATAACCGATGCTCGAAACCCGTCAATGTATAAGACGCCGACTCACAACGTTTTTTCGAACATGACTATCATTGATCGTGGTCCTTAAGATAAGTCCTTGATTGCTTTTTATTCTCTTCTTGTTGGCTAGTTTAGTGTAGTTTGTCTTATCCCGAGTCAAAATTTTGACCCTTGATTAAACCTTTAATTCTATGATATAGTAGAAGCTAAAATATCAAGATAGGTTCAATTATGACATAATTTACTCCTACTTTGACTGTAATGATGTCGCAAATTTCCCTTTTCACTGCTTTTAGTGTTAAAATAGGTTGATTTGCAATAGGAGTTAGGATAGTAAAATAGGTTTGATTACAACCATATCATCAAAGTAGGTTTTATCTAGTTTATAGAACATTTAAATAGGTGCAAACTATCCTTAAGAATGTCAAAGTAGTATCAAAATTTCGACTCGGGATGAATTTTCTGAATATATTTTGTTTATCCGTCACAGAATGAGACAGTGGGTGCGTTTGTTGTGTTTTTAAGGCTAATATACTACAAACTTTATTCTATCTTTATCGTTCCCTATGGAAAGAAAATAGAATGAAGCTTACAGCGCGTGAGTGTCAAAAACAAACGCACTCATTGTCAGTGAAATCATTGACTGAATGTTTGATTCGTCATATTCTAATCTGAAGGAATACATTTTTATTGACACTAAAACGGCGGTGATTTGGGCCGTCCCTAGAACCATGTATGGTTTTTTTTTAATAATCCTTTTGTAATTTTTTTTGGTAGGTATACAAATAATATATTCTTATTAAACAGCCAAATAATACACTCTTATTAAGTTTATGTCCCCCTCTCAATAGAAGTTGACATGTTTGTGGGTTTTTTCGAAAAATTATTTTTGCAGAAGTTATACAGTTTGTTTCGTTTTCATTGAGCCACTCTGTATATTATTGTTATGTATTATAATTTCAAAATCTGTATTATAACCATGGTCAACGAAAAACACTATCGAATGGGTCAAAAATGGCATGCACAGCCGCTGTTGTAGTATTTATTAATTTTTATTGTGCTTCATAAATAAATTATTTCTTAATACTCGATTCATAAGAAGACGGTTCGAATGATTCACTATAAATCAAAGCACGAAAGATACTGTTTTCCGATTTCTTCAGAATCGCGCACGCGAAGACTTGAATTCTGGATTTTACCGTTGATGTTCAAAATTGCGACGTTCCTATCTAAAGCTGATAGATTGAAACAATGATTGCGATGTTACGATATTGCACGCGGAGAGATCGTTTCGATATATTTCTCTTACAGATTCAATTACGCGATCGGCCTTAAATTCGCTTACATGCCTGTGTATTTGTATCTGCCGGTTATATTACTCCGAATCGACCACATCGAAATGAACAGAATCGTATATAACATTGCGGATAGTTATAACAAGGTACCTCTGTCGGATTGCTCAGGTCGTCAAATTGTACAAAGAGAAACGCAGAGAACTACAGAGAGAAACGCAAAGAAATCCAAATGGCAACCATCCAAGACTATAACGGCATATTTATTTAGTGATTTTATCGAGATCACTCAGTAATCTCAAGATTGAACAGAGAGATTTGTAATCCGATTGCCAAATGTATGTATAATCTTCATTTATTTCTTTCTTGATATACGTATATCCAGTGCTTTGTTTCAATACAAATTAACTCCGCTTCCCATATTGAGCAAGTCTAGATTACCCCACTAGTGTTTCAACTTTGTAGTAATCTTAACGAAGTTATAAATAAAATCCGTTCTAAATCAATAATTAGATAGATCTTGTTATTGGTAAAAAGAGTAAAGGTATTATTTTCGTATAAAAGAAAGTTTCGAGGAGTCTCATTTTACAGTATCAACGACGGAATATTTGGTCGGAAAATGTATTGAACGCTTAACATATTTTGATAGGAGCTTTCGTATACATTACGTAAACAAAATAAATGATGTTTCTCGAATGTGAAAGTGCAACTATCTACTTGTGCAATCGAGCAAATCGGAACGCAATTTCCGGCCAATTAACCAACAGTGCCGTTAACCAGATATAATAAAGTTATACTTTCCGCCCTCTTTCTTTTTTATCGATCTTTTTGTGCACGATGAGTGTGTTCTTTTTTTCACATCGCTCTCTTTTATCCTATTTCGGGATGTCGAGTATCGGAGGTCCATCAATTCCCTCAAACGCCATTCGGCCGGGTGTTCACAAGAGTATGCATCGGTAGCATACCGGGGTAGGGTTGAAGGGGTGAAGATTGGCCGGAAAAAAAGGCCGATGTCGAAGGCGGATGGGCAGCGAGAGCTGTAAACGGGGGACGCTACGCGAATAGAGAGGATGGCGGTTAAAAGCCGTGCTTGCCCATCGATCGTAAGTACTGCGAATTTTTCACGTCCCAAGCAATGATTTTTTTAGGCACAACTATATGTGGAACGAAGAGGAGGAGGAAACATGAAGAAAATCGCATTATAAAAAAAAGAAAGACTTCAATATACGTATAGAGAAGCTAAACAAGATGAGACTTTTATTATGGCATGAATTTCCGTTAAATAAATACCACTAACTTAATCGAAAATATCGAACATGCAGGAAGCGATAATAGTTTTAAAGTACTCTACATCGCACACACACAAATCTTACGAAAAGAAATGACCAGAGTGTCTGCTATTATTTGTATAAAATTATCTAAATAATTATTTAAATAAAGAAATGGCTTTATTTTATCTTCATCTACAATAGATTATTAGAATATGTATTATTTCTACCTTTATCTTAGATAAAAGAAGAGCGTTTGGGCAACAGATAAGGTAAATGTAGCAGTTAGTAGGTAGTTATAAACTGGATATGACCCAGTTTATTGAACGAAGTGGTATAAAATTTTAAATATTAAGCTTTTAATAATATGTACAATTCAAAACTTGTTGTTTATAAAAATTTAATAACACATTTATTTAGAATCGTATATATCATTAAAAACTTCATATTTGAAATGCTTTATCACTTTGTCCAACAATTGATTCATGTCCACTAACTGATACATTTACCTTATATGTAGTGCAGAAATCGTTTGTGAAATGGATATTTGAATAATTCTAATTTTTAAGAAATAAAAATTGATAAATAAAAATAAGAATATGTTATTTCTATATTCTAAATTCTTTTGATTAAAACCGATATTATTTTAAAATTATTTAGATGAAACGACTTATAATTTTTATCTAGATAAAAATGAAATTATTTTTGTCTTATTTTTATAAATATATTTATGTGTAATTTATCTTATCATTACGTAGATAATTTTTAGTTATTTGAGCGCAAAATTGGAAATGACTATGAAATCGTATGCGGATCACGATCAAACGAATGACATGCTAAAAATACGCAGAAGGAAATTCCAAGGTGAAACGTATTTTTTCTGAAAAGATACACGATCGAAAAAAAAAAAGGAAAAGTTGTATGAGGAGAATATATTCCGCAGGTTATAGACAGGGGAAAACGTAGACGGGGTGAATATCGGAAAAACAGAAAATGGGACAGGAAGAAGCACGCACGGTAAAAAGAATTCGTGCTGACTGCAGATGCAGCGAGGCAATTATCATATAAATTACCGTGGACTGATTTTACATGAGCGATTTTCTGCACTGCACCGACCGACCGTCATTTCGCTTAATCACGACCAACGGTCACAAAAAACATAACTGCGCTTTTCTTTTTACTGCTATATTCGTATAAGAAAAGCAAGTTTAGCAAGTGAATCTTTTGTGATTATACCGGCGAGAATGCAGTGTTTAATTTTCAGATAATTTTTGAAACTTCAAACCAGATACTTGAAATTAATTATTTTACTGAAAATTCTTCTATTAAACTTCTTTTGTGAAGCATACAAGAGAACACAACCAAGTGTGCCCCTCCAATTTTAATAAGCTTTAAATACGTTAAAGTAGAGACAAAATTAATAAGAAAGAGACATGTTTTTTAATAAGTATTCGCTCATTAAAGGAATGAAGTCCTTCTTTGTAAAAAATTTTTTCTTTTTGAGTGAATAAACCATCTGATTGTCTAAATCATCACAGATATAAAAAATGTTTCAATTGAAATTTGAATGGTTTAAAAAAATATATACATATATATAATGACTAAAAATTTTTGATATTTTATTTTTTATGACTAAAAATTTTTTAAAGATTTTTTTTCATACAAAATTTTTTATCTTTATTAAATTATTTTTTGAAACCAATAAATTTTTATTTAAGTTATTCTTTTACATTTTTGACAGTATAGACGACATTCATTTACAATTAGGAAGAAAAAATAGATTGTTTTTCAAGGAAGGGTTTTACCTCATTAACGTACGATTGAGTTATAAAAAAATAAAAGGCCTCGGTGGTCTAATGGCTTAGGACGCTCGTACGGAATACAAGAGATCCGGGTTCAAGTCCCGGCCGAGGTAATATTTTTCTCAATAAATTGATTTAAGATTTTCAGCACATTGTCAATTTAATTTAACTTGTGATATTATTGCAGTAGTTTAATTGCGTTAGATAAAGTAAAAGGAAAAATTTCGGCGCGCAATTTGAATAACTACAAAAATATGATATATATATGCATGTACATATATAGGATATAAATAATTTACTGGGAATTATTTAGGCAAAAAGATCTAGCTTTGACCGTCATGTGCCCGAATATGCTTATACTTAGTATTTATAAAAAAATATAATGTATTCTCTAAATTCTTTGGAGTGAATCTCAAGAGTGAAATCTCAATCTTTTGGAGTGAGATTCACCTTTAAAAAATGTAAAATATCTATTATTTACGTCCCCATATTGTTTAATATTCCTAAAGTTTATTAATATTGAAAAAGGATATTTGGTTCTATTGTCTTGTAAATAAATTTGAGAAATTTGAATCTATAGAAATACACTTTTCTGTTTTATAAAATGGATATTACTATATACATATAGTAAATAGATTTTATGACTATGCAAAATAGGGAAATTCTTGAAAAGTTTTAACACGCGATCATATTTTCACACCTTAAAGAAAGTTCGAAAGTTGCTCTTGCCTTACAGAGTTATGCTTTTGCCTTATAGAAGACTTATAGAATTTGATAGCATATATTTAGCATATTATCAGAAAAATTAAGAATATATAATGAAAAATATATTTGCAATTTGCACACAATAATTTTTTTAGAATACTGTTATATGAAACACAAAAAATTATTACATGTTTCTATTAGTTCATAGTATTGCTATCTATATTGACATATTAAATAAAACATTTTGTAGCAACGTTCTTACTACATTTTCTTTATGCGAAATTTTATTTTCAAGAATATTATAGTCGTGTTAATATATTTTTCACCTACTATATCATTTATGAACACTTACATTTTCTCAGTTTTTTTACATTATGTTTTACATAATGCAATAATTTGTTTTAATATTAGCCATTTAACCATTTCTGTATGTGGCATTATACCCAATTTTTTTCTACGGTTGATACTTCTATAATTTTGCAGATTCGTTTGTGACGGCTCAGAAAAAAGACCGTTGAGATTTGTTCTACAAACATAAGTCGTACAAAGCCTTTGAATAGTGAGGATTAAAAAGATATGGTAAATATTGCGTATCTACCATACCTAAGTGTAGTACTTACACAATTTTTTTTGTCAGTGCAGTAATCAACATAAATAATACATTTTTTCCTTTTACTTATTACAAGGGTATATATATATATATATATATATATATATATGTGTGTGTGTATATATGTATGTTTGTATATATATTTTATTATATACCTACATGAATATGTTCAATTTTATTAATATAAAATATTCATTTGTTATAAAAAATAAAATAAATGAAATAAAATGGAATTTTCTTTTAGTTGTTTTGTATGTGTTTGTTCATACACGGAGAGAATTTTCTTTTAAAATTTACCCTGAAAATATGGTGATTGTGGTACAATACAATGTTTTAAAGATTTTTACCATGCACTTCAGTAAAATTGATCAAACTTATTTTATACTTTATTGTAGTTTTATTAATGAATGAGAGAGATTTATATCAAAATTCTTCGAAATACAATGTTGTCCCACGATTGTCATATTTTCAGGGTAAATTCTAAGAAAAAATTCTCTCCGTGTATGTAATTTATTAATTTATTATATGTGTAGGTATTTTAATTATTTTATGAAGAACTAAATTTAATTATATGATGCATCTGCATGACGAATATGAAGCAGATGTAACATCATGTATCTTTATTTATTATAAATGCTGATTAGTATTGATACCACATCTTTCAGTAAAATACAACATATTCAAATTTCTCAAATTTTTAATTAGATAGAGATATCTATATAACTTGAATTTTAGATCTTTAAATTATAAATATCGATTAACGTTTGTTCAGTCTGTTTCTTACAATTAATTGGATTAATTATGTGAAACTATAGTATAATCTATTATCTAATACTATCTAATAAAGTTAATATATTAAGAAAAATATAAATTTATAATTTTATATCGTGGCCATGCTGCACACAAGAAAAAGCGTTCTTAAGCAGCGATAATATGTTCATAATTTCAAACGTTCGCCAACTTTCAAGCAGCTTCAACACCAAATTCAATTATCTCTGTTCCGATTATTTTCTCGTACCGTTTGATTCGTCGGATACCATAGGTATATGTTACGTTGTTTAGCCGGAACGTGAAGTTCTTCCACATGCATAATGCAGATAAAGATCAAAGGGCGTTTGGTAGTGTCGGTAGTGGAGAAGCGCCCGCATATGTATATACGAGTTACGCATTTACGCATATCATGCGGTTTATGTGTGTGCTACCATTATGAACTTTTTTAGAACTGATCAGGATCAAGAACGCATCGTCATTGCCATTACAAAGGTTAATGGTCGATTCGATAAGACACTCACGAAGACGTGATTCGATTCATAAAGAAGCTAAGGAGACGTATCCCCGTTCCCTCGCATCGTCTGTTTTAATCCACAACTTTCTCACAAACGAATTGGATTGGCGTCAGAAAAGAGGATATGGAAGAAAAGAGAAGAAAGGAGTTACATAAGTATATGATGTATCATGGGACTTATACTAGATCTTTCGCAAAAGTGCTCCTTTAATCCACCAGCGATACTGCGAGATATCCTTGAAATGTATAACTTCAGGATTTTACTTCCTTAAAATTCATAACGTATTCGTGCAATTGTTTCAAAACGTTATATATTTGAAGTCGTGATTGAGTTGCATAAACCATAATCCCTTTTCGCTCCTTATGACGAGAATTACGTTCCAACGAAGATAACGTAAGCACGAAAATATTTCTCAATTTCGCCAAGCACCTAAGTTACAACGAAACTGGTGTTTCAAGTTTATCACAAATTACAACGGATATAAAGCCGCGAGAGAAGTAAGAAGATAGGGAATATGTTTTCCGAGGTTCAGCCAGCAGTACGACGACTCATGGGAAATTCTCGAGAACACTTGGCGCAAGAGACAGGTGTATCGTGGATGCATAGAATTTTTTAGAGAATTGCAAGCGACCAAGTTGCACGCGTATATTTTCTCTCAAATTTGCGCTCTTTTTCGCATCGATTTTTCGTATTGGCAAAGAACGACGTGCGATGAAATTCAAGAAGAATACAATACACTGAAACGTGATGCCCCAATCGATACGCCGATAATTGACGTTTGTCAAAGAGTTAATCCTCTCTAAAATAAAGAGATGCCTCTAATGCTTTTCTTCGTCTCTTTCTCTCTCTTCTCCCTTTTCTGTCGCTTCATCAGTGTCGTTTTATCATTATTTTCCCTATCATTTGATGCATTGCGTCATTGTTTTCACCAGATGATAAATGGTGAAATTGTTGTTTGATGTAACAATTGCCGAACCGGAAATAGAATGCACGATTATGATTCCATCGATATTAATGTATTCATCTATCCATCGCATTACGTAATCTGATTTTGGCAAACTCGAACGAGCGCGGCAAATTGCGCAAACACAGATGGACCTAATAAAGACTTCTCATTTGCTTTACGATGCGCTGCGCTATCGAATATCGCTAAGCGTTAGAGGACGGATGAATATTACAATATAATGACGTTATCGTTACACCATAATGCTCAGTCCCATATAACACTACACGTACACCACAAATTGCACTGTAATAGATATTTAACTTTTAATTAATAACGTAAAGAAATTTATATAATTAATAGCGAAGAATTAAACTTACCTGTTTTTTTATTAAGAATTAAACCTACCTATTTTTTAGATTAAAAAAAAAAGATTTTGAGCACATACAATTTTCAAGGGATATATGCTAGCATAATTGAAAGTTATTGAAATGAAATTTATATTTTTAACTAAATTTCATTTTCAATTTATAATTTTAACTATTTATATTTTTAACTTCGACAAATTTGTTAACAGGATCTAAACGACAAGATTTAGCTCCAAAGTCTCTTATTAAAAATTAATGTAATAATATTATATGGTATATAAAATTAAACACGTCTTCTTTCTAGTAATGAGGATATACCTATTATTATTATTATTATATGTTTTTTCTTTACCAATTTAATGCGAAAGAAAAAAGTTTTAGTTAATCTTCGTATTTGCAGGAAAATGTTTATATATATATCACAATTCAAAATAAGGCATTTGTTCGGAAAGTCAATCAAAAAGTTGTAAAAAGATACGTTGTAAAAAGATAATTTGTAAAAGATAGGATTTCGCTGATTTACCTTTATGATCGTTAAATAAGTTTTTATAATCACCACTAGGGATGCCGCAAGACGAGACAAGACGAGATTTTAGGAAATATCGTCTTGTCTTGAAAAAATCTTGAAATGTACATTCTTGTCTTGATCTCGAACTCGAAAATCTTGTCTGGTTTCGAAATTCTCGACAATTTAAATAATGCGTTGTCTACAATACACGAAGTAAGAGTAAGAAATTCACCAATTACAATTGATTATTCTTCTCAGATTTGATTGTAATTGGTCAATTTTTTACTCTTCTTACTCCGTGTATTGTAGACGACGCTTAAGTATTTGCGCAACGTCTGTTCCATCGGAAAGGTTATTCTCTACAACAGGATTAATTATAACAAAACATAGAAATAGATTATGCAAGGAATCAGCGAGATCCCTACTTTGTTTAAATTCATGGGCTACATGTTCAATATCTTATTTGGCGAATAATAATTATATAATTGGTGCAATAAAGTGTTTGAATAATAAAAAAATGTGATTTGTGTGTTATTTGATTTAATTAGTGTTATATTAGATATAGTTTAATGTGATCTAGGCTTAGCAATATTGCACATATTTGGTATTATTAATCATGTTTGTATTATTTGTTTAGGAAAACAATTACAGTAATTCCGGTATATACGGTATACATTATTTTATATTATGGCATATGATTACGCTACTATTACATTGACAAATCGATTCAACTGACAGTAGTTTTATTTCACTCACTCCTTATATTTTTTCTGACTTCTGCGACATAAATCCTATATAATTTCTATAATTTTTCGAGACTCGAGATTTTCAAGAATCTCGAGTCTAAAATCTCGTCTTATCTTTAAACTCTCCGCGCAAATCTTGTCTCGATCTCGTCTTAAAATTCGGGACGAGCCAAGACAAGATTCTCGAAATCTCGAATCTTGCTGCATCCTTAATCACCACGCTTTTTTAAAATTCGCTATAACTTCTAACTTTTACGTCATAAAATTATCGTGTTTTACTCAAAAATCAAATTGATCTTTTATTTCGGATTAAATTATATGCATTTAATTGTATTTCACAAACAATTTTTCCAATTTAATTTATAGTTTAAAAAACAAACACAATCAATCTTTTTGAGAAAAATGTTTTATGTTTTACATAATTTTAATGTGCAAACATGTAATCTATTACTTTGATTCCATCATGAAATTTCAACATTGCAGATGTATAATAGGGAGGAACGTGTGTATACAATTACAAGTACACTGTCATTCATAAGTTTGGAAATATTTTCTCGCATTTTTCATGAAAAGTTAATTTAAAGAAAGTTTTTAAAAGTTTTTTTCGAAAAAATCTATTTGAATCGTGAACACTATAACAAAATTTTTTCTTTAAAAACACTTCATAATTAATAAGTTTTTTGCACAAGAAATTTGATATCACTTTGAAACACTTTTGTACTATTTTTTAAAACTGTTTTAAGGTTTGGAGAGCTTACGTTTAATAATTTTAATTTTTTTTATTAAGTTTTGTCCAATAATGTTTCATAAAACTACAGTGTTTTAAAATAAAACAAAAGTATTAAAGAAAAAAAAATATCAGTATATAATATAAATAATTTTGGAACAAAGTATCCTGGAAACAAAAACTAAAAAACATGAGTATTTACAGCTCGTCTCTCTTCTTTAAAATACGTTTTTTTATAACTTCTATACAATTTTTTTTACATTGAGATATTCAACTTTTTGTGAGATACAAGAAAATTATAAGCTTCTTGAATCTATGAACGGTAGTTATATATACATACAATATATGCTCTTAGCTCACAAAAACTTAATATCCTAGTTCACGTCCTGCCAATCAGAAATTAAACTCGCTTGAGAGGTTCAAGATACACATCTTGTGTAAACTTGCGCTTTGCGAAAGTCGATATCATACATCTTCGGTTTCTATCCCGTCGATTGTTGAGATTTATTCGAGTTTCAAGATTTCTTGATTGTACGAGACCGACCGTACGAAAGCACGCGCGAGCATCGGCGATAAAATACACGCCATTACCTTTAGGATTTTACCGCTTCTCCGTTGTAACGAGCTCTTAATTTTCCTCCTGCCGTGTTACATGGTCTATCTTCTATGTACATATTTATTTATGCCTCAAATGCGCTCGCTGCTGCGCATAAAAATAATATTATGCCAGCGCTGCCGTTGCACGTTCAAGCAATAATGGAATAATAACGGATGAACAAAAAAAGGAATTAAAAACGCTTGGGAAAATTACAAACGTGTTCTATAAGGAAATTTACAGCGAAATTTAATTAAAAATTGTGATATTGCAATTTGATTTTTTTTAGATATTCTTATAGAGAGAAAATATTCTAGGATAATATTTGCGTGATATTACGCGTGATATTACTGAAATAATTTATATGAAAAGGATGTACTTCTAAATATTATTGTTTAGTATAAGAATACTTATGTGCATTAGTTTACGATCATTTATTTGGGATTGCTACATGGAATAAATAGGCGCAGAGCAAAATGTAAGTTTTTTATTTAACTTATGAGCGAATGGAGCAATTTTAAGTCAATGTTAAAACGAAATCAAAACGATCATAAATTCGAATTCTGATAAGAATCGTAAAAGAAGTCTGACCCATCGTCGACGGCATCGTCTGTAAGGAGTTTGCCGAGTTTCACAGGTAAAGTCGTGACTCGATCAAAGACGACGAGTGAAATTCTATTTCGTCGTTTAACTCCGCACGCGTCGCCGGAGTGCAAAGTAAATGTTTAGTAATGCAAATACTTAACGACTTGATAAGGAAATAATGTTTCTGCAATTTTCTCTAATGCTTGTCTCGACGGAATTCTCTCTAGAAATGGCATGGAAAGAAAGCCGATCAAAGATTCAGAGGAGATAAAATTATAATAATGATAAAGAAATGTAACCAAGAAATCTTCTTGAGAAAGAAATTGGTTTGAATTTACTGTTACCTTTGAGTTCTATGTTTTTACTTTTAAAAGAAACCTTATCTATATTTGTATGCATATCGTATGTATAATATTTCTTGTAATTATGTGACTTATCTGTATTATAAATATGTACGTAACTAATGTTTCGTCAGAGAAATTTTCTTATAATTTAAATTATGATTTTTTTATTAATGCATCAGTTATTTAAAATTCGAAACGTTTCACACCGGGTATTCTTGACAGTTGATAGGACAGACAGATAGGAGCGTGGCGGATTTCCGGTGATCTAGGATGGACGGACCATGCGCGCGATCTCGGTAATTGCAATTTCGCATGTGACGCGCGCTACAGACACATTGGGATGCATCACCGACTACGGTGGCATTAAACGACGATGCAAATTGGTTTCCCGAATTAATTTCACCAACGGGAATAAGTTCGTCCCGACGATTGCCTCGCCTTAGGACACCTCGTTTAAAATCGAAATTCAGGAAATTGCGCTTGTGAGATTTTCGACTAGTCGTTTGATGCGAATGCAGTTTGAAAAATGTATGAAATTTTCAAATTGTCGAGTTTATCCCGCAAATATGAGTGCCGTATTATCTTTATAGTAAATTAAAAAAAAATTAGTTGCAATTACCATAATTTAACTATAATTTATAGATTTTTGGACCAGTATATACTTATAGTTATTTTAACCATGCAAATATAATCAATTGTGCTATTAATAATAGTCACACACTTCTTGAAAATCTTTAATTTTTTTCTTAACTTATTTTATTCTTTAGTTATTATTACTACATAAATATAATAGTAAGTGAATTTAGGAGAATAGTTATATTCTCTATACTATAATTGCGATTGTATTTACTAAATAAAAACATTGATTTTATTTACTATTTATATCTTGATATTTTATAACAAATTGAAAACAATAATTAAAGGGCCAATGAGAATGCAGTACACTGTACTGAGTACAGGTTACGATGTGCAGAATCGTGTAAAAATCTTTATTGTATTAAGATGAAATTTTCAAGTTCTTTGTATTGGACGTTTCGGCTCCCGGGCTGCCACAGATCTGGAAAACCGGGAAAACCATGAAAAGTCAGGGAAATTGAAATTGGTCATGGAAAACCGGGAAAAGTAAGGGGAAAATGTAAAAAAGTCTGCAATTTGAAATTTGCTCACAATTTCCTTAAACTGCTCCTATTCCAGATAATTATTATTTATAATTTTTTGATATATATCTGACGTTTATATTGAAATATATTTAAAACTTGCACACTTTAAACGATTTTAATAAACTAATTAAAATTTATATTTTATTCAATATTTTTATTTGATCGCCCTTTTTCGTAACTGCATTCTTTTTTCCAATACTAATTTATTTTTTATTGACTCGCTTTTTATTTGCACCCAAAATTTTAGTATGCTACTAAGCCTTTTTTGCGTTGTCTTTAATAATATAGGCTAGATTTCCTACAACTCTTTAAATGTGTTAAAATTTACTTACATTGGAAAGTTTTCCATTCTCATCTGAAAAAAGCTGGAAAAGTCAGGGAATTTTAAAATTTATTTTCTGTGGCAACTCTGGGCTCATTTTGGAGTCGATATTTTACTATATTAATATTTGAAATTGTCATAATTTATAACACAATTTTTTTATGTTTGAAAGAATCATACATATGTGGTTATTATTGATATTATAGCAGTAATAATTATAAAAATGGCATTCCTAATCATAATTATATTTTCACAATGCAGTTAACAAATACTAAACATTTTTCTTTTGAGTACAGTAATATTTTTTATAAGTAGAGAGAGTCATTAAAAACTTTATTGAATTAATTAAATCAGTTTTCTTTAAAATCCTGTTACATATCTAATAATGTGATGATAGATATTTCCCTTGATTTAGAGATATCACTTCCTCTTTTCAATTAATTAACTTTTTCTCTTTCGTGTCTATATTTTAAATTTATATATAATGCTATACATGTACCAGGATTTAACACTGTTTGGACAATGTTTCTCTTTGTTTAATTTAGTCCTACATCATAATACTGTTTGTTGTCTTTACTAAACTATAGAAATTAAAATAATGAGAGAAGTAAATTCCTAGTATAATCCTGATAAAAATTGGTTAATCGATAAGAAAAATTAATCCGTCAATCGTTAAGTGCCCTACATTTTCGATTCGAGGAATCGACTATCCGATGAACATTTGCACAAAAATCGTGACGTGCCCGCGGCGCACTTTCCTGTGATTTACGGGAATCGAATATTCATGGTGCACGAATTTGGCAATATCCGTCGTAGCGTGGTTCTATCAGTGCGTATCGCTTCGATGTTCGTGCGATGCGTTACAACTAGTGACGTTATCGCGGAACATCTCGATCACGTATCATCTGACGAAATTGTATTGAATCTCGTAGAAACCACCTTTCCCTTCCCTTCCAAAAAACGTAATCATCTTTTTTTCTGTACTTCCCAGTTCCCTATATCATCGTTACTCGATGAATTGCAAATCACGCGATTTCGTTATTCCAGCAGAATCACCAATTTTTTCTTCGCGTTATACGATGTAGATATGAGAGAAATGGAGGGGAAGAGGTGATCAGAAAATGTGAAACGCATTTAGAACATATGTCGTGCGTTCTGTTGGACGACCAGATTACGCGAAAATATTTTAGCAAGCGCTTCATCCGGCATTTGGACGCTCGTTTGACTTTCGATCGGCCGATGGTGGAATTCGATTATGCGTTCGATAATGGCTTCGGCGCGTGATGAAAACGATAATCGCACTATTGCTGGCGCGCTTTAAAGTCACGTTGATTAATTCAATAGCGCGCGCGGTTCGTACGAGGCTGTCGCGACAATACTGTGCGGAGTTCGGATGAAATTGCTATTTATTTTAGAGCCACGCTTATTTGCTTCTATTTCTTTTTTCATATTTTCTTTTTTTCTGTTTTCCAGACTGCGCCATTGCGCAACGCGACAATCAACACAAAAAGCTCGCGCTGGGAAGAACGGAGCCTCGCAAATTTCATAAAATTATTTATCAGGTCGTAACGCGAATGCTCTGTATATGAAATTAAATGCAAATCACGGATTTGTTATTGCACCGGCCTGTGTATTCAACTCTGAATTCTGAATTCTCAAAATGGTCGCTCGCGTTTATTCCGCTGGACATCTGCACGGTCGAGGTATTATATCCTGCGCTAATCCTAATTGTAATTGCAAAATATCGTATCGATATCGCATTCTAATCGGATTCGTATAACAGCAAGTATATTGGAAATGAAAATAACCATAAATTTTTTAAATTAAAAAACAACAAAGTTCAAGCATTCTGGAAATACCTATACTTAGAGTGGGTATAAAGAGGGTGACGTCACAATTAGCCGGAAGTCGGCATTTTGTGTCCTATATCTGAGATATCTATATAACGCAATTCCTCATCTTAACCTCTTCTTTCTTTAACGTTGTCTTCTTTCTAACTAATAGTAAGGGCACTTAATGGCGGAGCCAATCAGTATTAGGCACATGCATTGGCGGCACTCTCTTTATAATCATTCTACCTATACTTAATTTAAATATATTATCACATAGAAAGAACGATTTTACTAAAGTCTTAAAGATTTAATTAGATTCAGATCTGAAAATAAGTTCATTAGACTATTAACATAATTATGTAGGACATTCAAGCTGGTTGTCAGAATGTCAAAACTTTTTGCAACATTGCTTGTGTTCGGGTATTCTACACAATTATTTTAATGGTCCGACAAATTATTTTCAGATATCTGTGTGTGCGTGTCTAGCTAAATTTTTAGATAACCGTTCATTTCAGTAAAACCGTTCTTTCCGTTTTATATTTGCTGAGCTCTTTCGTTATTTTGGATCATGATATCGTTTCAAAATAATTTTTCTTGATTGTTTTATTCATGTGACATTGTTATATTCCATCATTTGCATGCCAAATGCATTTCTATTTTTCGTGCAATTCTTTTTTTCTCGTTGACATTTTGCTATCGAAATCTGGCAATATGTTAGTTTGTCTTTCGGAGAGAGCAAAAGATCGTCAGCTTTAAGAGTTCTTCACTCAGCGCGATAAAAAAAAAAGGAGGATACCTACTGACAAGCCGTATTTGGATTGAACTTTATTAATATCCGACTGTCGGAAGCGGAAGTTGCAGTCGGGCAACGTGACACGCTGGCGTTTTCGACCTTAGAATCCCTGCATCAGAGAGAACTTCGGTTGCAGTGCTTCGCTAGGAATTTTCCAATTCGATGGTCCTTCGTCGTCCTACGGTATTTACGCTTTGCTCATGACGCTCCTTTTGCGGATTTTTCTTGGCTGCTTTCCGCCTCTTGCGCTGTTTGCCAAACGCCAAGTGCGAAGTGCATTCTCCCCTCGATCCAGCGTAATGTAACTTTGTGTTTTCTGCTGACGTCGCGTGCAATTAATTCTCGTTCGCGCGAGTAAAAAGGATGATCCGCCTCAGTCGTTCACTTAATATTAAATGCGGAAAATCAAGAATATTAATGAAACACTTGTCACTGCAATCAATATCAGAATATAAGATAAACATCACAATGATCGGATTTTTACCTGTATACGGACACTTACACAAAATTTATTATTATTAATTTCAAATGCTTTTTTCATTACAATATTATGATAAATATAATATTACATTTTAAAATATAAATTATATAATATTACATTTTAAAAAGCACATTTGAGATCAATAATAATTTAAATAATTATAAAGTTTTATGTAAATTTCCAGACATAGGTAAATGTCTGGTCACTGGGACATTTACCTTACGTATAATTATGAGATAAATGTTTTCATCGCTTTACGAATCCTTTGCAATTAAAGAAATCATAGATATTTCAGATTAAAATAGCAACGAATACCAACATTTGAGTAATACTGTTTACGTGAATCCTAGTGTGACGATTTCACGGTATCGCCGTCACGGTATTCGTAGTGTTCAGCCATCGCGTGTACGCAACGCCATAAGGGATGCTCGTGGCCATTGTATCCTGGCAATTACTGATTATGCGGCCAATTGGCACGAGACAGGCGGCGCGACGCACGGTAGGGATGCAGCTTGAGACGAGGGAATGATCGAGCGAGTAGGTTTGCGCTCGCTGCACTACAACTCGGATGCGCCGATACAGCTGCCAGTTAGCCGTCCGTCAAGGCGCGGCTATCCCGCAATTTCGGTGAATGTGAATTATGCCACGCGCTTACCGAGATACTTATTACGTGCCTCAATCGCTCTCAACTGACATTGCTATAAGAAGACATTTAAATGCATTTACTATAATAAAAATTATTTTTACACGAAGAATGTATTCAAGACAACTCAATTGCTATTTTTATGATGTGTTTAGAGCCAAACCAAGAAATTATTTTTTTTTTATAAAAAAAATTATACTTTTAATTAACTTAAATAAATTGTATTTTCAATTATATTATCAATTGTAATAAAAAGTTATATTTTCAATTAACATGACCAGGAAAGCATTTAAATGTATTCGTTAAAATAAAAGTTATTCGTAGAAAAAAAAACATTAAGCTTGATTTGTTGCCGAATCTTTATGGCGTATCTTAAACTAAATAAAAAAAAATGACCGCTAATTGCTATTATCTTTTTAAAGAAATTACACTGTACTTTGATAATAAAAATAATTGAAATCTGTTTTGCGGTCATTAAAAATGACATCAGTATTATCGTTTCTTTTGATTTGTACTTTAATCGCTCGACTGTCCTAGATGAACGAAGATGAATATTTACGCGAATAAAGCTGAGCATCTTTTCGATGCAGCACGTCAAAGGAAATGCGCCCGACGCGATATTCAACGATAATTAATGGCTCTTCCATTTGCATGGGACTGCTTCTTCAAGCGGCTGCTCCGCACGACGAGCGCGTTCTTAGTAATAATTAACCACTAGCCAAGTTTACCGGTCGCCAGCGGCACCGGTCTCTTATCGTTAATTCGAGTTCATAAATTTCTCGATGGTTTAATCGTCGCTACTACATGAGAGAGCATCTCGCTTGATCGAGAAACGAGAAGGAAGTTACATGTTTCTCTGAGATGTCTCGCGATTAAGAGCACTTGCTCATATTACGTCCTTGAATTCGGCAATTCCACAAGCCGTGATAATAATTGCTACAATTATTTTCCCGTACAGCGACCGCAATTATGTCACGTCGTTGATGATTTCCGCAATCACGTCTATAACTTCCCGTTGCTCCACGATCGATTCGCAGTTCTATATAGTCATATGTGTCACAGCACGCCTTTTGAGTCTCGGGCGATTAATGTTCGAAACAGCATAATTGAAATTACCGTAATTTCGATTACATATTAAATAGCATTCGCTGACATTTGTTACTTAGATTCAAACGTTGCGCACGAAGATGATATGGACGGCATAAGGACAGCATTTCCCAGTGTGTTCTGAAAAATCGTGTTTGTATAAATTATACCCATTTTAAACTCTAAAATTGTATTCTACATGCTTGAATATTCTTACGTCATACTTACAGTATGACGTAGTTGTTGAATAAATATTATAAATAAATTTAAATTTGTGTGTGTGATATATCTTATTTGGAAATACAAATAATTGAAGAAGGCCATGTTCGGTTGAAACGGATTTTACTGCCTAATGTTATTTTTGTGTGAATTTAATGATTTCTATTTCAAGAAAACAGCACATCGATTACTTATCGGTCCTGAAACAGTCCTAAATTGAAACTGGAGTAATATCACAAATAAAATCGACAAACAATTTTATATTTATATTGGCTG
>NW_017297898.1:1189251-1189889 GCF_001594075.2 Trachymyrmex cornetzi | reverse complement strand
CGCGTAGCTTAGCGCCGAGACACTACCAGTGTCTCCAGATATTGGCTGCGTTCGGGAACGTCGCTCAGATCCCTCCGATGCCTCGGATTCATCATCTGTCCTTGTTTAATATTAGATGTTAAACAAGGACAGATGATGAATCCGAGGCATCGAAGGCATCCGAGCGACGTTTCCGAACGTAGCCATTGAATACTTTTTGGTCGATTTTTATTTAATATTGTTTATTGGGAAATGCTTCCATATATTCAGAATAATATTTCTTTTATCGATTAATATTCATTAGCGATGACTTAATGCTCTCACTAACTTTATTATATTTATATGGACTTTATACATATTTGTGTTTGCGTACAAGTCAGTGTATGTTAATAACTTTTGAGCCGATTATGTAGCTGAGCTATAGGCGGGAAAGTGAAGTGGAAGGAAAGATTTTTCTGAAAGATAGAGAAGTAAAGTTCCATAATAGAATGAACCATGAATAGGAAGGATAATTGAAAGTTCTCTGTGCTCTCTAAATATGAATCAATGGATAGTCACTAATTACTCAGTAAGGGAGACCGGGGCTGGTTGTCGTCAGGCCCGGATTAAAGAGTTGAGGGGCCCGGGGCTATTTAACTTTAGGGGGCCCCCTTCTTTTC
>NW_017297898.1:1179563-1188603 GCF_001594075.2 Trachymyrmex cornetzi | reverse complement strand
GGTGAGTAAATTTTTATAATCACCTATTTTGTTGTCTGACAAGTCTTTGGCATTATTAATCGTAATATCCCTATATTCATAGAAAATGACATATAGTAGAAGATCTTTGCTACAATTAAGTAATCATTATTCTGCCTAAGTTTGTGAATATAATCTCTTTTATTAAAAATAGCTATGTGGGGTAGATTGACCAAAATGAGACGAGGTTAGGTGACAATTAATTTTAATATTTTTAAAGGATACATTTTCAGAGAATATACTTACAAATATATTATATTTCATATAGATATATGTTTTTTCATTTTTCATATAGAAAGTATGGTACAAAAACAAATTACGTATTTTATGATTAAAATAACTATTTTATTTGTATTAATACTATAATTACTATTATTTCTCAAAGTATAGAACTGATATTAAAATAAAAATTGTGTTTTTTATATGTGTTGTCCATGACAAATATGTTACTGCCAATCCTAAAACGTGTGACAATCAACCCAGAACACGGGGTTAATTGTTATATTTTCGCAGCTTCATTTAAAATTAAATATTATAACTTATTTGTATGATATGATGAATTCACGAGTAATATTTTTTTTAATGCTTAAAGGATGTAAGTATATTGTAACGTATATAATATTTCAAAATCAGGCATCCACTTTTTTCTAAAAATCAATAATCAAAAACTGTGACAATCGGCCCCGGTTTCCCCTACTTGGCACTGATAATCAGTGAAGTTCAACTAAAAATGCAAGAATGTTTGAGCATTATATAACTAAAATACTGATATTTGCACTGATAATTTCAATTTTCCATATTCATTGAATTTAAGCACTAAAACAAGGTTAGTTAGATTACACAATAAAGATTAGCTGGGTTAGGGATCTCACATTTAATTCGCTGATTACCAGTGGCATACTTGGCATTGATATCAGAGATTATTATCCATTGATTCAGATTTAGAGAGTGGCTGATGATAGAAACAACTGAGGTTGCATTTAATTCACGACTGAACTTCGTCGAAGCGTTACATTCTCTCGCGATTTCGAGCGCTTCCGAAGAGATTTTATGAAGATCCACGATTTATTACTGACACATATTCTTGGCTTTTATATTCGCTCTTTTATGTACGATTTGTATATTCATAAGCACACTATCGAACGAGTTAATTTTTACACATGAAAAAGTAAAAATGTACTTTATGATTTGTTTTTTTATCATTTGATATTGTGAGTCAAATATGGAATATGGAGTTGAAAAATGAAAAAGAATAGTTGAAAGCGATATATAAAAACTGATGGAAATCGAACCGTGAAAACGTTCCCAAGAATTTTGTGGCTTTTAAATATCAGTGATTCATATCATGATTCATATAATATTCGGATGGACAATTTGAATCCGCGGTTACAGCTTTTCTGAAAATTTGTATGAAAGCATATTGAATTTCTAGTCGTTATCCATGATGCTCATTCGAAACAAGACTCGAACAAAAATTGACTGGATACTCCATTTCTCTAATTGGCTAAGCTGTTATCAATATAGAATACGTAGATACATCATTTATTATATATTTTATGGAATCTGGCAATGCATAACGACTGAAGCTTGAATCTTCTCTCAGTATTCTTTTGGTAATGCGTAGGGTAACTCCGGTATATACGCCGCACCTATCAAAAACTTAATTTATTAAGTATTATTTACTATGTTTAAAATAAACGAATTATATCAGTAAAAACTTTGTACTGTTTACTACTATAAAAAAAATATTAGAAATCCGAAATATTTAGTTTTCGTATTAAAAAATAAACTTTTTAAAATCTTGTATTTTTGCTACATACAGGGTGTCCCGACCTTTTTTGCCAATCACTTTTGTGTAGATAGAGCGGATTAAACTAAGTCGAAAAGTCCTCTACCATTTTGTAATTTTCGCAATAATTAACAAGATATTAATTACTAAAAATTGCAAAATATTGGTCTTGAATAATTTTTCACTCAAATACTATCAACTTTACAGAAAAACTCCAAGAGACAAAAATCATTTATTTTCTTCTCATAAAGTTTTGAGAATTTTTTCAGAATTTTTTATCAACTTTTTAGTACTGCATTTTCTTATTTTTACCAACATGAAAAAATACGGTATTAAAAAATTCTGAAAAAATTCTGAAAAAATTTTCAGAACTTTATGAGAAAAAAATAAATAATTTTTATCTCTACAGTTTTACTATAAAGTTGATAGTATTTGAATAAAAAATTATTCAATACTAATATTTTGCAATTTTTAGTAATTAATATCTTGTTAACTATTGCAAAAATTGCAAAATGGTAGAGGATTTTTCGACTCAGTTTAGTTCGCTCTATTTACACAAAAGTGATTGGCAAAAAAGGTAGTGACACCCTGTATAGATAATGGGTGGGATATATGGCAAAAATGCAAGGGTTTCAACAAACTGAACAAAGAATAAGAAAGCAAAGCACTTGTATTTTGCTATACAACATGCTTTACTATTTCTCTACACGTATGTATCACGAAATAACCACTAGGTCTTTTACACGCCTTACATAATCATTTTATGTAGATAATAATTTATGATGATGTTACTTGTTACACACACAGTGACAAATCGATTCAACTCACAATAATTTCATTAATATTAACAGTAAGAAGCTGAAATTATAACTCAATTCGATTTTATTTTTCAGATTATTTCCCCAGAGAGACAATACCTCTCTGGGGTAGTACAACAATAAGCGGCTATGCCGCGCGCCAATAAAAAATATATTTAATGCTTTCCCCTAATCATTTTATGTAGATTATAATTTATGATGGCGTTACTTATTACAATGACAAATCGATTCAACTCACAATCATTTCATTAATATTAAAAGTAAGAAACTGAAATCATAATGCAATATTAATATAACATAAAGGCATGTAACAGAGTAGTTGCAAGAAAATTACCCCCACTCCTATTTTTTCTGACTTCCGCGGCGTAAATCTCAGCGTGGTCTATATACCGGAGTTACCCTATATCTTTCTGGAATCATATCCGGAAGAAAACATATCGCAAAAAACAAAAAGTTGCAGTTACTAAAGAATCATAAAATCAACAGTGCAGAAAGTTACTACATGGAAAAAATTTATATTTAAAATTACTATAATGTTGTAGAAGCTGCGGACTCTCATGACAATTATAAGTTTAAATGCTATAGCTATTTTTTTAAAAACAATAATGTAACGTATTTTTACACTTTTTCATAGCAAAAATTTTTTATTATAAAATCAAAACTTGTTGAATAAAAATTAGTATTGTAAAGATAAGTAAAAAATATATACCTAGCAAATTTTGTTTGCGTACCATAATAAAAATTAACTGGTTTCATGTTAGAGTATGATTTAAGTACTGGCTTTTAATAAAAATTATTTATATGATAAAAATTAGTATTACCATAGTAAAAGTTATGTCGGAATCATTTTGTGATGGTCCATCGAAAATACAAGAGTACATAGTAAAGTGTAATTTAAAATTGTATTAAAACTTAATATAAAATTTTCTCCGTGTAGATTAAAGCTGAAAACTTCCATGTTTCTTGCTTTCTCTTATCAGCAGAATCTGATGAGAAATTTTTTAATGTATCCAGAGAGAAGAGGCAATGGCGTACCTTTTCTTTGTTTCAATATACTTCACATTTTGTTGTGCTACATAAAGAGCTACATAAATAGAATGAACTCAATTTGCTTTGACTTTATGCAAATATATTTTGCATCTTTATATATTATGTATATCACAATTTTCTTACGCGATTTAGGCCCAGTTTCACATGGTTAACTCTTAACCGAGGTTCAACTTATTTATCATCTTTTTCCTATTCTGGAATTGAAAAGAGACAATGTATAAGTTGAACCTCGATTAAGAGTTAACCGTCAGTTGTGAAACTGGGCCTTAATATGTTAAAAGCCATGAGAATGTGATATCTATTTGATCGTTAACTTCATTTCTTAGCATTCTTGTTATCTCGTATAAGTTTCTTCATTGAATTATACGGAGAAAATGTGATCACACAACCATAGGTGAGAACTATGTCGTAATGACGACCAGCTCACGACGCAAGTGACCGAACACGAGCGGACGGGTCACTTGCAAGATATTTAATTGATTTAGGTGCTGAGAGCCAGCCGCGGCCTTTCCCATCGACCGTCGAGAATGCGACCGCCTGACGAAATTCCCGGGACACCCCGTGGGATCGCTTGCGGTCAGCAGGAGACGCTTCAAGGGGAATCGGCATGCGGTCATCGGAGAATCACGATCCTTCCGTGTCCTCAGTGACGGGTTTGTCCTGAAGCACGGATGCGTTGCTATTTGCCCGACGTTACAGCTCGGACATTGATCGTGCGGACAGTTTGAACATCTTCAAATGGAAATTTGTCAAAAATGTTATTCTTATATATATACATACATATATATAACTAAACGCTTATTTCACATTGCAAAGAAAAGTTCACTTTCTACACACCTTGAAAATCATTCCTTAAATTATGTTCTTCCGCGTAGAGTAACTGTATACAATGACGAATTGATTAATGATTTTTTTGAATAAATGTTCAAATTCGTATATCAATCAGAATCAAAATTCTGAAACGTTATTCAAATCCGAAAACGTCAATCAATATTTGCCATAAATCAGTTATTCTGTAGTGAGCGACGATTGTTTTATTGTACTTTCGATTTTTTCTAGAAATATTTCTAATATTTATTCTTTTATGAATAAAAAATAATATCGCACGAAGAATAAAACCAATTGTTAGAAGTGTGTTAGAAGTTAAACGAATTTGTTGGTAATTTTTTACTACAGGTGATGAACTAAATCAAACAATAGAAAAACAATTTTGTGGAAGTGATTTAATATTTATTTTTTGATTAATTATTGAACAGTTTTACTATTGCTTATTATAATAAACGAGATATTTAATCGAAATTAATGAAATTAATGGTTATTAATAAAAAGAATTTACGTAAAAAAATTTTACGATTGCTAATAATAGTTAAGCCATGAACATGATGGATTTCTATTAAAGCTTGCATGAGTAGCAAGTATTATTTGCTACTCATGCAAGCGGACGTCACATAAATTACATATGTTAATGCAAGGTATGATAATCGCGTAGTGCACCGCTTTGCAAATCTGCTACCAGCGACATTAGCTACCGACTAAACACTTTGTCAATAACGTAGTGTGTGTCATTACTGTGATAGCACACATATGACAAACGATTCTTGTTCGCAATTCTGCGTAACGTACAGTAGATTGACCATAACGTTATTAGAGTCACATTGCTAATGCACATAGTTTAATTTTAAATCAACTTTTTATTATTAAAACCATAACGCTCTAATTGGTAATGTACGATCGTCAATAGTTTCGATCACAATCTAAACTTACCTTTATTAACCAATTTTAATAAATTTTAACAAATTTCATACAAATTTTAACAAATAACTTTTTAACAATTGTGAGGATACCAGCTACCGATTTCGTACAATAAAACTTTGTACCTCTATCCCTTTTATTTTTTTGGTTAAATGCTAATTTTGTCCGTGAAAAGTATTTATCTGACACAAATAAAAGATGCAAATAATAAGTAATTCAGAAATTGTCGATAAATACTTGATTAATTTAAATGGAGGTAAAATCCATTTGATGGGTTACATTTTTCTGTAAAGGTACATGTATTTAAAAAAAAAGGATTATAAGAAAATTGTATAAGACCACTTAGACCGTTGGATAACATAAAACTGCAAAAATTAATATTAAAATGTAATCCATCAAATGGATTTTACTTCCATTTAAATTAATCAAGTATTTATCGATAATTTCTGTTATCTTGAAATTATTACGGCTTTTCTATTAAAAACACAAAATTATTTCACTGGTATTAACCGTTTTTTTATTCCTTCAGAACTATTGAAAATTATCTTAAAATAAAACAGCCGAGTCATTTGATGTTTTTATGTATTAATAGAATGGGATGTAAAAGCATAGAACTATTATAAAGTTAAGAATTTTTAGGATACGTTTACTACAGACATCTATAAATAGACTGCCAGCTTCGCCTCCTTGTTTGAAGTTTGAAGATAGTGCTAGGCATCTCTATTACATTGAGTCAGCAGTCTAGGGTGCGTTACGAGTTATGCATAAAGTGCATGATGTATCGTTTTATTCTTCTTTATTATTTGGTGAACAACAAGGATAAATGATGCACCATGCTCTTAATGCGTAACTCGGAATGCACCCTCGGAATACCCCTAATTAGGGTAAGGTTGCCGAAATCGCATCACTTTTCACTTAAAGGTTCGTAACTCAGAAATTATGAAGAATATTCTTAAGTTTTTACAGCATAATAAATTACACTATTTTCTTATGTAATTTTTTCATAATTTTTTTGCACTATTATAACGTTGAAAATGAAGATTTTTTCAGTATGATGCGATTTTGGCAACGAGGAAATTCGTTGCCTAAAAATTGCATCATACCAATATTCCTTATGTAAAATATTACAATAACGCAATAAATTTAAAAATTACATTTAAAAAAGGAAAAAAAATGGTATTTTATTATGTGCTGTTGAAAAAACTTAAAAATATATTTTTCATAATTTCTGAAATACACATGATAATTTCAAGAAGTAATTTAGAGTTTCTATGTGAAACAAAATAAATACTTCGTAGGTATACAATATACATTTTCATATAATAATAAATAAAATAAAAATGTAAGAAATGTAAAAATATTAAACAACGTGCGATTTAAAAGTTCAGATTGTGGTGCGATTTAGGAAATATATATATCTATATATACAGGGTGGGGAAAAAGTACCGGGACACCTGAATATCATAGAAAATATTAGTATTACAGAAAAATGTTTCAGACAAAAGTTGTAGGGTTCCAAAAGATCTATTCACTGATTATATCTATTTGACCTTGCGTGGCGTCTTCAAGGTCAGGTCAAGGTCAGATCAATTTTTTTAAATGGAACATCTTATTTTTTATTACATATTCTTATAGCACATCTCAAGAGCTTTCCAAAACACTATAATAAAGTATTTTTTCATAAAATACTTTTGGAGTTATAAGGTTCGAAAGTTACAGTACAGTTGACATTAGCATTACGCATATTGTCCGACAGACGGCTAAAATCTCTTGAATGTTGTTCAAGATCATGTCCTGGATCAAGGTCATTGAAGATTGTTTCTCTTATTTTCATTTTTACATAAAAATGAATTTTCAGTGCAAAAATGAAAATAAAAGAAACAATCTCCAGTGACTTTGATCTTAACAAATGTTATCCAGGATATGATTCTGAACGACATTCAAGAGGTTTTAGCTCATCGGTCGGGACACCTTGCGTAATGCTAATACCGGCGGTACTATAATTTTCAAGCCTTATAACTCCAAAAGTATTTCATGAAAAAATATTTTATTATAGTGTTTTGGAAAGCTCTCGAGATGTGCTATAAGAATATGCAATGAAAAATAAGGTGTTCCATTTAAAAAAATTGATCTGACCTTTGACCTGACCTTGAAGACGCCACGCAAGGTCAAACGGATATGATCAGTAAATAGATCTTTTGGAACTCTACTTTTGTCTGAAACATTTTTCTGTAATACTTATATTTTCTATGATATTTAGGTGTTCCGGTACTTTTTCCCCGCCCCGTATATTACAGTACGGTGCGATTTAGGTAACTAGAGCATTTTAAAACTTTTCTTTATTTAAGGGGATGCTGGAGTCTTCTTTTTTACCGATAAAGCAAGCGTTTATGTTCCTTGCGCGGCTCTTCGAATTAGTTGCACAGAATAAAAATTCCTTCTTCACGATTGAAATATCCGTGCTAATGTACCTACTCCTGGTGTATTTTGTGTCCAAAACTGGGAAAAATAATAAATTACAGATTCATGTATCTAGGTGCTATCAGCTCACCAAACCTTTACTTCGTGAAAAAATTATATGCACGTTATATGCTCGAAATTAGGGCAGGAGCATATGTAGAATAAATAGACGAATACAGTCGTATCTTTAGAATTAAGTTTTGACGCCCAAATAAAAAGATTAGTGCAAGGAACGAAATTGTGTGTTTAGCGCGTGAGAAATCGACGATGTACGACAGTTTAGATTGTTTAGCCATGAAACCGAGCAGTATTTTACTTGATCTCTTTTTAAGAGATGGCGTTGCAATATGTTAGATAAGGACAGATGAATGCGTTTGAGCAAGACACAACGATATATAATAAGTATAGGAAATGAATGAAAGATGTCACTATTGTCGAATTTGGAATTTTAAAAAGTCTGTACTATCGACCTTGATTAACTTCGACTATCACTCCAGCATCGCCTTAACCTATAAACAAAAATGTAAAGCAAACTTCGACCCTATTAATTTAATTCTAATAATATTTTAATCATAAAAAATGATCAAGACAGGCTATTTAATTTAATGATACATAAAGAAATTACAATCTGTGGACTCCTCAAGAATCAAACTAAATGTATAAACGAAATGGGCAGTTTGGAGTCAACGCTAGATATTTGTTGCGTAAATTATCTTATATTTATAACATATATTATTAAATTAATTTGGACGTTTCGGCTAACAATTTTGAGCCATCTTCAGCAATAATAATTACCGCTAATCATCCCTATTGTCTAGCTGCATCTCGCAGCTTCGACCATAATACAATTGCATTGGAAATGTGGTGAGAGACAACCATCTTCAACATAGTCAATGTTGTGCCATCCAGTTGCTTAGCTGAGTGGAATTGATGGTGGAACTTAAGCTAATAATTGCGACACAATATATTTATATTAAGAATTTTTTAACCAAATATTAATTGAATGTAGGTCGATTAGTAACTCACCAGATCCCCCAATCACAAATGCAAGTGGATCCAAGCATCGTCAACAGACACCATTATCATGATATTCGATGTTAAATACATTATTTCAACAACATAATGGTACCGAATATATAGAGAAAAATTCTCT
>NW_017297898.1:1171701-1178908 GCF_001594075.2 Trachymyrmex cornetzi | reverse complement strand
TGTGAGATCGGGTGCTGAGACCAATAGTTCAAAAATCTTCCCGAAAAGGTGGGTTTTCTATACCAGTCAAAAATTAGTGCGTCATTCTTTATAATAATTTTAGTGTCCAAAAAATTAATGGTTCACGGTGTTAAATCTCTCTAAAATGCCCTCCACCTCAGATGTAGGTACGCAAAGTACAATATCATCCACGTACCTATAGTAGAAAAGCAACGGAAACTTAATGGTACTCAGCACACGACTCTCCAAATCCTGCATAACTAAATCTGTTATAATGGGAGATAATGGAGATCCCATTGGAGTACCAAAGGTTTGTTTATAAGTTTGACTTTAATTTATATTTTCTGTAATTCTACTATGAAATATGTTAAAAAATAGCAGCTACGCTATTTTTTTATTTACGTAAATAATAATACTATTGCGCTTCATGTCACGTGAGTAGCGTTGTAGTATCATGTAGTTTTTAAATAACCCGTAAGAAAGTAATAAATACAATAATTGAATTTTTAAGCGAGGTAGTACGATTTAGGAGCCGGTGCGATTTCGGCACCTTTACCCTATAGAAGTCTGTGGTCCACACTATCGAGCCGCGAACCGAGACATACTTACGTCCATATTCCAAGATTATGCCAAAGTCTCGCCCGGATGGATGACTATGTGGTCATGTCCTCATGCTCACATTACGAACAGTGTTCATAAAACTCAAAAGCCGAAGATGGCGCTCGCCGCCTCAGCGCCGGCGCCCCCGGCGGCGGCTCGTCCATTACTCATTATGTTTTCTGTTCTTGCAGAACCAACAGTGTTTACTTTGCTATATTTGGGCGATTTTTCGCAAATATCTTTCTTTTCCAGCATGCCAAAACATAAGTTGGCATCGTTCTAGAAGCTCGTCACATGGAAGAAAGTCAAGAAAACGCAGGTATGGCAGCGATCCTCATTATAGCAGGTCACGCTCTAGATATAGGCCTGTATTCAGAACGCGCTTTTATCTCTGAAATTCTATAATATACGTGACGTAAAGTATAGTATGTTAGCGCGCTAACATCATCGTAAGCGCGTTCTGAATACGGGCCATAACCTTTCCTCGAATCCGGCGAGCGAAACATCCTTAAGATATCGTTCGTCCTCTTGCGAGAAACTGTACCAAGTTTTATCGCAGCTTAATTGCATAAGGAGAGGTGAGCCTGAATCGGTGGTTAATCCCGAGTGCCGACAGGTCGCTTTCCACCTGAAGAACCCTTATCTCCGACGGAGATGCCTTTTGAAGCTAGGCCCAGACAATTTCGCAGGCGAACAGACGATCCAAGGCAAGGATCAGGGTGGCATATCAGGTATGTCCCCTCGTCGACCCGTTATCCTATACGGCAAATAGGGGACATATCAACCATTTTCATCTGCAATGTCTCTTTCTTCTCAGATATCTTACTCGACACCGAGATAAGAAATAAGGTCACTTTTATCGACCAGAATGGCGCGGAGACCTTATTAGTTGACAAGGAAACGTTCCTTCGGACGACTTCGTCAATGAATTATTCGGAGATCAAACACAGACAGCGGAGGTGGCTTCTTGGTTACCTATCGTCCTGGATACGACCAAGACGGATGTGCATGCCAGCCTGAAGGTAAATCTCAAGAAATCTCTCCTCACCAAATATGAGCCCAAAGAGGAACTTTTATTTCTTGCCCCACCTAAGATAATCCCTAATAAGGAGATTCATTCTAATCTCAGCACTACGGTGATCACGTGCGACAGCCATCAAAACCAGTCTCAATTAGAGGTCGGATCGCGGAATGCCCTCGCTTCCGGTTTTTCGGACCTCTTTAAGCTTGAATCTCTCCAGGCATCGCCAGAGGGGAAAACGGCTATGTCCAAAATTGCTGAGGGTATCCATCTATTAGCCGACCACCACTACGGCCTTTCTAAAACTAGACGAACGTTCATTGTATCCTCGCTGAATTTCCTTGGTAAAAAAGGCTTCCGATTCAGCCCTGGTCGATGATCTCCTGTTTGGAAGCAACTTCACGGAGGAGGTCAACGCTGCTTAAACGACGGAGGAAGTAGCCAATAGAATGGCAAAAAAGATTTAACGACCTGTGACTGGAGGGACCCAACCCACGGCAGACCAGTGGCTCAAACATCGGAAGAACCAGCCATTTCGCCAGGGTTATTCGAATGAAAAAAACGTGACAATCCCTCCTCGTCCGACTTCATTGACCCATCGTTCGAGCAGGGGGCCTTCTCAGCAAAATCACAGCAAGAGGTCGCGATCCAGGTCTTGAATCCGCCTCTAATCACAGTAAGATCTGCGGGCCGTTTGGTCTTCTTTATAGAGCATTGGAGATTATTAATCTCAGACCCGGTCGTGTTAGGGGCGGTGGAGAGTTATGTTGTCCTCTTTTCCCTTTGGTCTCCCCCCGCTCAGGGAGCTATCCTTTACGGCACATGAGGCAACCACTTGCGACAGGGAAATCAGGCGTCTACTACAGAAGGGCGCCGTAGAAGAAATCGTCTCATCCGCGGATCAATTTCTCTCTTTCTTTTTTCTGATTAAGAAGTTATCGGGCGGAATGAGATTTATCTTGAATCTGAAAGATTTAAATTTGTATATTACCCCTCCACATTTCAAGTTAGAGGATTGGTGTACGGTAATTCGCCTTATGCTCCCTGATTTCAAGATAGCAACTGTAGATCTCGAGGATGCCTACTTGTTGGTGTCTATTCATTATTCATGCGGGAAATTCCTTCGATTTATGTGAAGGAGCAAGATCTATGAATTTATATCCTTATCGTTCGCCCTTTCGGTGGCGCCCTTTATATTTACAAAGATTTTGCGCCTGGTGGTGAAATCTTCGCAAAAGAGGCCTTCTCTCGGTGGTATATCTCGACGATTTTTTATTTTTAGTTGCCACCAAGGAATGCCAAAAAAATGTCAAAGTGTCGGTCAACTTGCTGTTATATTTCTAGGTTTTCTTATTAGTTTCGACAAATCTCAACTCACGCCGTCATCTAGACGTAGATTTTTAGGATTCATGTTCGATTCCATCCAGCAGTCAATTGCTATTCCATTAGACAAGAGAGCGAAACTTCATTCCTTGACAGGGAGGTTTTCGCGGAAACCACAATACACTATACAGGATTTTGCGAGTTTAATTGGTTCGCTGGTATCTGTTTTTCCAGCCGTTTAGTATAACTCTCTCTACACCAAAAGATTCGAAACAGAAAAATATTTAGCTCTGAAATCAGCTTCGGGAGATTACTCCAAGCAAATGGCTATCGCTTCTTACAAGAGGATTTCGAGTGGTGGCTCAATGTATTCTCGAATCCTGATCAATATAACCTTATTCGCTCAGAGCTCTTCGCTCGTGAAATATTCTCGGACGCTTCTTTAAACGGTTAGGGAGCTGCCTGCCTGTGGTGATCGACGCACTCACGGCTGGTGGTCAACGGAGGACAGGAATCTTCATCAACGCCTTAGAATTAAAGGCGGCCTTTCATGCATTGAGATGCTTTGTCAGCGATCTCCTCGACGTCAACGTCTTACTGAGGATTAATAACCACGGCTATCGCTTATATCAATAAGTTTGGTTCCATTCAACACCCTTATCTTATAGACATTGCCAGTGACATGGAAATGGTGTAAGGAGCGAAACGTCCACCTCTTTGCGTCATATATAGCTTCGGTCGACAATATCATCGCAGACAGCGAATCACGAATCGAGTGCTCCGACACAGAATGGTCCCTGTCGACTCAAGCATTCTGCCAAATCTAGATGTCATTTGGTCCTTTTGAAATTGACCTCTTTGCATCTCTAATTAACACCAAGAATGAAACGTATGTCTCCTGGTTTTCCGATCCGGGTTCGTGGGCTATCGACGCCTTCAGTCTAGGGTGGCAACCATTCTATTTTTATGCCTTCCCTCTTTTTATTTTACTCCCCAGTATTACATAAGATTTGGGACGACGAGGCCACAGGGGTTTTGATCATCCCATGGTGGCCGTCTCAATCGTAATTCCCCTTATTTCGTCGTTTGCTAACTTCGGAAGTTTTGTTTTTGGCCCCATCTAAATCTCTTTTATCGTCTCCTTCTAGATCTCAACATCCGGAGTAGAAAAGTCTTTCTCTGGCTGTAGGGAGACTTTCAGGTAAGCACTAATATCGCAGTCAGTTCCCCCAGCGGCTGTAGAGGTTATGATCGCCTCTCTATCTTCAGTTACAATTAGCCAGTATACCCGACCCTTAAAGGCCTGATGGAGCTTTTGTCAGAGGCATCAGATCTCACCTTTTTTCCCTAGAGTGGACCAGGTCCTTGAATGTTTACCACAAGTATTAGGAAATGTGAGTTCTTATTCATCTTTCAACACTACGCGGTCAGCAATCTCTCTCATTTCCGATAAAGCGATCGGTAGCCATCCGTTAATTAAGCGCTTTGGTAAAGGGGTTAGCGTCATTATGCCACAAAACGCGCGTTACGATTTCGTCTGGGACCCGGCTCCGGTGGTCGCAAGGTTAGCAGAAATCTTTCCTTACGAATCTAGGCCTCTGGAAGTCATTTCAAGAAAACCAGTCCTTCTTTTAGCTCTGGATTCAGAATAGCGAGCGCAAACCCTAGCAGCGATAAAGCTCCCGCATATTTTTCGCGAAAAAGATAGGCTTATTATTAAGATACCAGATCGAATAAAAACGTCTGCCCCAGGTCGAGCGCAATCTCTACTCACTTCTCCTCGTTTTTTCGAGCGTCCAGATCTTTGCGTAGTTGCCATTTTAGATCATTATCTACAGCGTACTGAGGCTCTGCGTCCCTCTGAGTGCAATTCCTTGCTCATTTCGTGCGTAAAACCTCAGAGCCGTTGGAGTCCAATCGGTAAGCTGATGAATCCGCAAAGGCCTAGAGAAATGCGAAGTGCGCGGGGATCTTTATTCGACTCATAGCATACGGCATGCTTCTATCTCCCTAACCACCAAGAAGGGGATTTCTCTCGACTTTATCAAGCGAGCAGCAGGCTAGTGAGGAGAATCTCGGGTTTTTGCAAACTTTTATAACCGCCCGATTATTGCACCGGAGAGTTTTTGTAATTTTGTCCTGCTTCCCTAAAGCAGGGTTGCAGTTACCGAACGGTTTTGCGTTAGGTTTAACCGATCAAACGACTATATTTGATACGTGGGTACTTCTTTTCTTTTTATCGTTACCTCTAAATTTTAGAGTCTATTTGATACTGGCGACATATATTTTATACGATTTTGTATCGGGCCTTATTAAACACATTTACTCGCAAATCATGCTTTAATAGCTATATAATTATCCATTCAGACGAGACTTTGGCATAATTTTAAGATTAAACGAATTTATTAGGTGAAGTTCGAATTTTAAAATCTTAATTATGCCTTGTCTCGTCCGGATGGATCTTTCCCACCTTGAATGCGCGGGCGCTCCCCCCCCCCCCCCCCTCTACTATATGATTTGCTTCGTTTCGACTTTGAAATAATGAATAATAGACGGACCAGCGCTGAGGCGGCGATCGTCATCTTCGACTTTTGAGTTTTATGAACACTGTTGGTAAGCATGAGGACATGACTACATAGTCGTCCATCTGGACGAGACAAGGTATAATTAAGATCGAACTTCACTTAGTAAGTTCGTTTAATCTTAAAATTTTATATGAATCTATATTTATTTCGATAATGTAGATGTAGGATTTTTGAATGTGGACGCGGGCTCGCAGCTCGATGTTGGATTCGACGCACCCTTTATATTTCTTTCCATTAATTCAGATATTCATTACTGTTACGTCCAGTGGACTCACGCTGCCTCTTTTCTTTTTCTCACGGAGACCTAGGGGTTATCAACCCCTTGGGACTTCTAGGAAAAGTAATAAAAATCTTTTCCCATGAGAAAATTTAAAATAAAAAGACTCCAGTATCTACATTAATGCCAGATAAAATAGAGTCGGAATCGGTGAACGCAAGGAGCTAATGCATCACCGATGACACTTCCCTTGGACAGCGTCATTAAAAACTGCAGTTAATGTCAGTACTGGCGCCTAAACATTTTTCTGACAGGCAAGTCGCGGACGATTCTCACGATGTCCGCGACCATAAAATATAAATGTGACATGCGAAGTCCAGGGAAAGTGTTTGACGGGCCCGTGCCGACAGTGCACGTGCGCTCGTCTTAATCGGTGCACGTGCATTTTCCCATAAATTTAAGAAAGTCATAAACTAAGGCGACACTTGTTTATACCAACCGACTTCTTTCCTCCCCCATAATCTCGACCAGTCCAAAATCCCGAAAGTCATCCCACCACCCAAATTTGAACCCCACTAATTAGGGAAAACCGCTATATAAACCACGGTTCCGCGGTTCTGAGCGTCTCTTTTTGCTCTCGGCTTTTTAGTCTTCTTTGTCTTTGCTACCGTCTTCTTGCTGAGGGCTTCACAGTACAGTTCTCAAAGTTGGTTGAGAGAAGCTACCCAGCTCATATAAAACAGATCGAGTCCGAGTCTCGGGTGACTCCATTATTATTAATTGAAATAAGTATTAGAGTCAGTGACTCGAAGCCCCGAGGTTTCAACTACATAGCCGACCACGAAGTTTCCGAAGCCTCGTCGCAGACTCAACAGACCTGATCAACCAGTAAGTGAACGTCGCTCCTTTTTTCCCTTTTATCTCTTTTCTTCTCACTCCTCTCATTACTTTCAGGAACTCGCGTCCGGTTTTGTTCCTCTAATTGTTCTATTGTCCTTAATTGTTTTCCCTTTAAATTTCGATATATAAACCTTGCAGTGCGTTCAGACGGAACCACCGGTCGTCCCCTTCGTCGGTCGGTCATAACGTACGTCCGGACGACCCGCAGATCGTCACGTAATAGGGCAAATTTCCCGGAGGCTCGTCAGTCCCCGAATCATACCACCGAAGCTTCGCCGGTCGAAAATGACACCGTCGTCGAATTATCACAACCAATTTTCTCCGTTCCTCCTCCTTCCCCTCCAATAGCTATTTCATATTCGCCAGTATCGAACCTCCTCTCTCTTCCCGATGAACCTTCTGCAACACCCGATTTCCAGTCACTATACCTGAATCCTTCCCCCGTCTCCGACGTCTATCTTCCCCTTTAGACTTTCCTGTCAACCAACCCTCCCTCCTTCCGTCTCTTCAACCACCATATTCCCACTTCATCACTTCCGTAGCTGATCTCCTGGCCTATTG
>NW_017297898.1:1149854-1171458 GCF_001594075.2 Trachymyrmex cornetzi | reverse complement strand
AACACCTCCTCGTATTCCTTCTGTTAACACCACGATCGCACTTAGTCCAATCCCCGGCCCGTTGGATTTAGTTCCAAGGCCGAAAATAAGGGCATCGAACGCACTGGCCCAACTAGGATAAAAGTGTGCCCTTACGGCACACTGACCTAGTTTCCCGACCTTTAGCCTGTGCGTTTGCCTCGAGCGGCACTCAGCGGAGCGTCGATCTTGAGAGAGGCTTCCGCTTCGTCCTCCCTCGAACCCCCGGCTCTACCAAGTGGCTAAAGGGCGAAGTGAAGTGCCTTCCGTTGAATCGGTCCCTCCCCTTAGCTCCCTTGCGGTCCGGAGCTGGGACTGACGATACCGCGTTTCGGTTCGCGTTACGTTCACCCCCTCAGGTTCCATGCGTGCGGAACCTCGAACGTAACATTACATATATCCGTTATATATTAATTTATTAAATTGTATTGAATTAAATAAAAATAAACTATTAAAGTAAAATCTACGTAAATAGAAATTAAAATTCCGGAAGAAAATTACAATTTTATTTTCCTTAACAATATTCCCTATTGTGTGTGCATTGTGAGAATATTTAATTCTCGCATTAATATTTTATTAATAGTCGTTTATAAAATTTGTTTTAAAGGTTTTAACAGTTTAACCACTAAATATAAGCATATTCAGGCCTATGACGGTCAAAGCTAGATCTTTTTTGCCTAAATAATTCCCAGTGAATTATCTATATCCTATATACGAGTATGTACATGCATATAATATTTTTGTAGTTATTCAAACTGCGCGCCGAAATTTTTCCGGACTTTATCTAATGCAATTAAACTATTGCAATAATATCACAAGTTAAATTAAATTGACAGTGTGCTGAAAACCTTAAATAAATTTATTGCGAAAAATATTACCTCGGCCGGGACTTGAATCCGGATCTCTTGTATTCCGTACGCGCGTCCTAAGCCATTAGACCACCAAGACAGTTTGATAACTATAAAAATATGATATATATGCATGTACATATATAGCATATAGATAATTCACTGGGAATTATTTAGGCAAAAAAGATCCAGGTTTGACCGTCATAGGCCTGAATATGCTTATACTTATAGTGTTTAATTCTTGTCTGTCCGAATAAAATCTTATTACACTGGTTTAACAGTTTAGTTGGATATGAACGTTGCTATGTTATTCAATTTAGTGTTAATTAGTAATCTCTTAATAATCTCTCATGATAAATTAGATAATTACAAGCAAATGGAAAATTTAGATGTTTAAATATACAACTGAGCTTCGAAATGAAGGTCTGCTTTGACAAGAGACAGGACAACGGAAAGTCCTACAGATACGAGTGCTCTCAAGCATAGCAAAAGTCTCATTATTTTCGTGATCTAGGAACGAGTAAATTTCACTCTCGACGGAAAGCTCACAAGATACGATCTGCGGCTCATTTCGCTACCGGATAAGGTGCGATCTGAGGCGGATTTCAGATCCGAGTAAGGTCATCATTTTGAGGAGATGATGAGGGTTGTACGGTCCGACGAACGTGATCGTCTAACTGGTTGAGAAGAAAATGATGACGCAGTCAAATGCCGTTGGTTACCTAGTCGTTGACTTCCCTTGGGAAGACAGGAGACAAGTGATCTTGTAGCTGCTTTATGCTGCTTCCGACTTATACCTACACTACATACTTACATACGTGTAAGGAATTTTATGGAAGTTAAAGAAATTTACTATTCAACTTTTGTTTGGACATATCGAAGAAAAGGAGTGTATTGCAATATAGACAGGGTGTCCCAAAATTCGCGCATTCGGAGTACAGAACATGATATTTGGATAAACTTCCGAAAATCGAATCTCTCCGATTTCAATAAAACTTTGTAAAAATCTTCATTTTAGGTCAAAATGAAAGCCCTGAAAGGGATTTTTAGCGATTCCCCCAAAAAAGCTATTTTTTAAAATAAAGTAAAATGAATAAATATTTGCATGCACGGAGAGAATTTTTTCTTAGAATTTACCCTGAAAATATGACAGTCGTAGGACAACATTGTATTTTGAAGAATTTTAACATAAATCCTTCTCATTCATTAATAAAACTACAATAAAGTTTAAAATAAGTTTGATCAATTTTACTGAAGTGCATGGTAAAAATCTTCGAAATACAATGTTGTCCCACGACTGTCATATTTTCAGGGTAAATTTTAAAAGAAAATTCTCTCCGTGTGGAATTCGTCTGCCCTTTAGCAGAGGAGATGGGATGGGAGTCGCTTCGCGTGGAAGTTGTGCGCCCTTAAGCAGGGAGGGGGGAAGTGGAGTGAGAGTCGCTTTGCGTGAAAAATCATATGTCCCTTGGCAGGTGGAAAGTGGGGTAAACCTGCCGTTGCGTGGAAAATCGTATTCCCTTTAGTTCATACAATAAAATTGGAAATTTCATCATTAATATAAACACAACGTGCATTTTATTATTTTATTTTAAAAAATATTTTTTTTGTAGCAGTTGCCAAAAATCCTTTTAAGAACTTTCATTTTAACATAAAATGAAGCTTTTTTCAAAATTTCATTGAAACCGGAGGGATTTGGTTTTCGGTAGTGCACCCGTAAATTTTCTTTTAAACGGTATGCGTATAATGTTCCTTAAAAATGGTTCTATCGATTCTTTATAAATTTTTTATCTACTTTTAAAACAGATTATCTGTAAAATGTCAGGAGCATAATTCCAAAAAAATTATTTATTTTGAAAGATATGAATCTTCGTAATTTTTATCTTTTTACAATCTTTTTAATTCTCTTGATACTTTGTAGATAAGCTCTATAAAGCTAGCAGGACCAAATCAACAGAATCAAATCGGAATTTTTAGTACTCATTTTATATTAAATTTTGTATCATTAATGGTAATTTTGTAGTGTCATTTCGAAAAAAATCATGGCGATGCTAGCTTAATATTAAACTGGCAGGACCAATTCAAAATAAAAGAAAAGAGAAAAATAATATCAGAAATCAATAAGATTGAATTTGTACTATTTTGTACTATCAGAAACAATTCTATATTATATGTCATTTCCAAGAAAATAGTAGCGCAGTTAATTTAATATTTAAATTAGCAGGACCATTAAAAAAACACAAGGGCAAAAATTAACACAGCTGAATTTGTACTAATTTGCATCATTGAAAGTAAGTTAATACACTTTACATGTTTCCAATATGGGAACATAAAATTATAATTATAACGTAACAACTTCTACACTTAAACGACCTTACTGAAAATAGTCTCCTTATGCTTGCTATAGAATTCTCCTTATGCTTGCTATAGAGTGCAGATACATATGTTCTCAATTGCTGCAGTTCATTATCCTTAATATTAGAAATATGCATTCCTAGCTTAGACAAAACGTAATTTACAACCGCTGAAATTCTATCGTCAATACCATGTTTCACGAAAAATTGTTCAATAATTTCTCGTTTGGTAAATAATAGGATTGATATAGCTGATTATTAAATATGAAAAACAAAATATTCAAAAGTAAATCCAGTCAATTCAAAAAATCTACCTTTAATAAGATGCGCTCACTAAAATAAATATCGCCCTCGTTCGCGTACGCTCGACACTACGTCACGTGCGCGGCGCATGCTGCGATCGAATAAGCTATTTCGCCGAAGCCAAAGTGGCAAAAAGTGGCAGATTTTTTTTTTGGAGGGATATGACATGAAAATCCATCGGTGTAAAGCAAATTTAATTGTTTAGGAAGCAGTATTTCCGATTATAGTCAATCGATAGCAAGTTTTGACTTGCAAAAATGTAAAAATATTCAATTCAATCGATACAGAACTTTAATTTATGTAATATTAAATGATTATTAATAATTAACATTTATAAATATATACCAAAAAAACAATAAATAATAAAACTTAAGATATATACTATGAATTTTGAAATTTATAGTATTTATAACATATGTATGTTGTTCACCCAGTTTAAAGCTTGCTCTTATATTCAAAGCTCTGCCAAAATAAAAGTACTTGGCTAAATATTATAAAATTTAAATCCGGCTTACTTTGAGGTGACAGTGACATACATATTTCACTGAAATTCCAAAATTGACTTTTTGCCAGTTTTTCGGGATTCTGTCCCACTGTGCACCACCACGATTTTTTTTGAAATGATACACGGTACAAAATTATTATTAATGGTATAATTTCGTACAAAATGAGTACTAAAAATTTCGATAGGTCCAATTTGATTCTGCTGATTTGGTCCTGCTAGCTTTATAGAGCTTTGTAGATAATTGTTTTAAAAATCTGATAAATTTTGAAGTATCACAACCGTTACCGAGAATTATTCTTTAAGTTTAATGATTATTTAACTATCATATGCAATTGTGCAACATTTAGAATTATAGAACGCTCACAGCTCGCAAAGCATATTATTAAACAATAAAAACGGTTGAGCATATATGCCACACACTAGATCTTGTTAGTGAAATATCATTAATATATTCGTATATAAAATTAAAAGAATTACAATAATTATGTCAGATATAATAAATCAAAGTATAAACGTTTCGGCCCTGAATGTGGCCATCTTCAGTATAAATAAAAATAATATATAAAATTATAAATATATAAGAATTACAGAATAACGATTACAATTAGAATATATAATACAGTTTTTTAGTTGTCAAAGTATAAAATAACTCAATTTAATGTTATTGAGTATTCGGTCGTGAGATGAAATTATCGATTTATAAGAAAATTCCTCCAATGTACAATATTATTTAGAAGGATAGTAACGTCAAGATATAATTGCCAAACTAAAAAGCATATTATTATTTACATTTGTTATATTTATTTTTATTTTAAGATAGTACTATGGAATCAAACTTCTTTATTTATTTATTACGGAAGAAATAGAAATAATACTTGTTTTGTTAATTTTTCATATTTTGAGCAATACAATACAAGAAAGTCACGACCAGTGTTCATATCATTGATTCTTATTAATTAAGGTGGTTCTTTAATAAAGTGTAAAAAATTTGGGGTGCCTTCACCAGGGTCCATTCAAAATTACAAATATCTGCATAATTTGAATAAAATATTAAATCATGAAATTATATAGAACATACGATAGTAAATCAAGAGCTGCATCTTTATCGAACGGAAACAAGATGAAGTTATGTTTACCTTTCAAGGTTAAATTTATATGCAAGTTTATATCTTTCCAGAATGGCCATTACGTTTTTGTGACCATTAAAATCGTAATTTTTTCGTAACGCTGAAGATAGCAGACGGACTTAAGCCCAGTTTCACAACTCATGCTTAACTCTTAACCGAGGTTCAACTTGTTTCTCATCTTTTTCCAATTCTAAAATTGGAAAGAGTGAATGAATAAATTGAACCTCGGTTATAAGTTAACTGTCAATTGTGGAATTGGAACTTAGCAGACGGCCGCGCGCGCGCCGCGCTCGAACAGCGGTTTTCAACAAGGTTATGATTTGAACCGTATATTGCGTAAAAAAATTATTCTAAATAGATGATATTAACACAAATGTTGTGCGTCACTTGAAAACGGTCTTACAAAGTGATATTTCGGATTCAACAAAAAGGACACAATAAAAAGCAGTATATATGATTTTCGAGACTTAAATGCTGCATTCGGAAATATAATATTACCTGAAAATTTATTAATAACTTTTCTTCTAAGACAGGCCTTTTTTTAATATATTGGACACACATTCTGGGAGGTTTTGTTAAAAAATTTTTTCTAAGAGAGGCTTTTTTAAAAATTGCACAAATGACTTCCTAATACCTCCCAAAATGTGCATGCGATGTATTAAAAAAAGGCGCCTCCCAGAAGAAAAGTTATTAAAAAATTATCTTTGGAAAGAGAGAATTTCCGTCTGTCTGCCGAGTTAATTTATTAATAACTTTTTTTCTAAGAGGAGCCTTTTTTTAAAACTGTACAGATGACTTCCTAATACCTCCTAAAATTTATGCAAGAGAGATATTGAAAAAAGCCTCTCTTAGAAGAAAAGTTTTTAATAAATTTCCAAGTAATGTCATATTTTCGAATGCAGTATTTAAGTCTCGGAAATCATATATACTGTTTTTTATTATGTTCTTTTTGTTGAATCTGAAATATATATCATTTTGTAAGACTGTTTTCAAGTGACGCATAATGTTTGTGTTGATTTTATTTGTTTAGAACAATTTTTTTACGCATAAATTATAACCTTGTTGAAAACCGCTGGCCGTCTGTTAAGTCCGTCTGCTATCTTCAGCGTCATAATTTTTTAAACTATTATAATCTTGTTTTTGAGAAAAATCTATGGTAAAATTTGTGTGCGGTTAGTCAAAAAAACGTCTACGAGCCTTATCTGTCACTAAGTTATACGCGACAGTTTACATTTTTAACTTTTTTTTCTCTTTTATTTCATTATTAACTTATCGTAGAATTTTGCACACGTCGATTTCGGTACTTCAACTTCATTATACATATAAAAAGATTAAACATTTCTATGGTAACTCGATTTACTAAAGAACCACCTTAAAACGTTATAATAATTTTTTAAAAAATTAAAAAATTACATAAGAAAGAAAAAGATTGTATCTTCTTAAACAAAACATTTTAGCTCCATTATTTATCAATATTAGCCAAAGATCATTATATAAAGACAAGGATATGCTCGTCTCATGGATGTGCAGTAGCATGCAGTCGGCTTACGTCACAATCGTGCAAATTCGGTTACTTTCGGAGTGCTCAGCTGACACAAAATCTGGCTGGTTCTTGTCGTAGAGACACAAGTGTGAGTTGCAAACGAGTGCATGTGGCGATTCATTGCCCATTCTTCAAAAATAAATTAGATAATTATCTTGAACAGCCTTTATATATATATATTTTTTTTTTCTTTGATTTGTGAAGAGAGTACAAAGAAAATTTTTGGCTAATCATGTATTTTTCCAGGTAAGTGATGTGAATTATTTTTTTAATGAAAAGTATTAATTGTTATTAAAAATATAAAATCATCTTCCATTATATAAATATTTTCACAATTTCTGCGTCCGTATGCAGCAAGAATATAAAGATACATAGTTTGAACAATATCATTAATATCAACATACATATGCATTGCGTATTTCTTTACAAAGAAGTAATATATTATTCTTTGAAATTATACGTGATACGTGTTATACGTGTGATTACATTAATAGGTTATTTGAATTTAACGAGAAATCATGTTTTAAAAATGAATCTTATTAGAAGATGTTGTAATTCAAAGCTGTAAGTTACGGTATTGAGTAAACGAATTTCGAATTTGCCGCTTAATGATGACGTAGTCAGGGTGCACTTTTGATTAGTTGTCTGAAGTTATCATGCGCGTGAACTCATACCCTTGTCTTTATACCATGCCAAAGACTAGGTAAATGAGGAGCGGGCGCTAAAGCTCTATAGATATATCAAAGTAACGCAATCTTTTTGTCACAGTATTGATCATGTTGTAACTTTTTCCTGGGGCGGAAACGTGAAAAGTGAAAATTTATAGTATGTATGTGTGTATATGTTCATACATACATAAAAATTTTCGCTTTTCTGTTCTAGAGAAAAAGGCTGCATTCAGCAGAGAAAACTAATCAGTTAGCGCTTAGTGATTTTTTAACATGATTGGTTCTTGCCTTTAGTTCTTCGCTAAATCTAAGTGTAGGAACCAATCATGTTAAAAAATCACTAAGCGCTAACTGATTAATTTTCTCTGCTGAACGCATCCAATGTTACATGATCGATACCTTAAGCCGAAATGTCGACTTTCCTATTGACTATTTCGACTGCCATTTTCGATCTGGTTATCCGTAGTCCAATAAGCGCTTATTATTATTGCTATATATGTATGTGTGTGCGTGCGTGCGTGCGTGTGGGGTATGGTTAGCAAGTCGAAAGAAAATGGAGAACCTTTGCGCTACTTTGGTATATCTAGAGTTTTAGCGGGCGCCACGCCGTTTCTGAATGCTACATAGCCAAGAGTGCTCATTCGTTAACTTTAATCTGCTCTCTTGCAAAAACTATACTTCGTCGGATGCAATTTTGCTAAAGGAAAAAGTTGTTCGTTTTAACATAAAGTATCATGTTCTGTACTCCGAATGTGCGAATTTTGGGACACCCTATATATATAGAGAGGAAGATCACCGATATCGACATACCACTTTGTTTTTAGACAATATTTCTTAAACAAAAGGTAAAAATATAACTTCAAAAACATAAATACAAAGTAAAAAGGGTCTTCTTTCAGATAGTATAAGCAATTTTTATACTGTTTGCAATTTTGCAATAATTAAGTTTTTCGTAAGTTATACAAAAATGAGCGTCTGACAAAATGGGCTCCAAAATTGACATAGTAGGCAATAATACCAACATTCCTACTTTATAAATAAAGATATATCCTATTCTGTAAAGAAAACTAATTTATGAAACTATAAACATTTAAAATGACATAATATTATCAATAATACAGTCACTATTATTTTAATCACGCAATTTGCAAAAGAACACCGTAAGAATTTTCTTCTCGGATTCATAGAATTGGCTTTTAGCTGATTTGGTATCGAAATAAGCCACAAATATATGAGTTTGTACTTCTTTAATTAGCTAAACAGATCATGATTTTATTAGTATTAATAAAGTGCGATAGTTAGTTTCCGAGAAATATCACTTTAGGAGACCTATGTCAGTATCGGCAACTTTCCTCTATATATATATATATATATATATATAGTATATCAAAATAGTATTGCGAATATATGTCGAATCGATGCCGATATAATGATTTCAACACCAATATGTATCTAATTAATAGAAATAATTAAATTACATAGCCCACATACAGTGAATGCAAAAAGTATTCGTACAGAGAAAATATTATTTAAAAAAACTTTATTTTTAAAAAGTAAATATTATCTAGCGAAAAATGAGTCATCGAATTGATGTCGAATCGATGCCGATATAATGATTTCAACACCAATTTGATGTTGATTGGACGTATATTTGACAATCATTTCTTGCTGGATAATTAACAATTTATTTATAAAGAATAAAATAGACTGTATGTTTTTTAAAATTATATATTCCAAAAAGATGTATATTAATTATAGAAAATATATCATCTAAAAAATAAGCGAAAATTAAAAATTGTATTATCTGAATGCTCAAAAAATATTCGTACAGTCGAGCAATTTAGCTTATAAAATCAGGAGTATATGCGAAGCTCATTTGTTTATGTTAAAACAGAATGTATTCATTGTATAAAATTGCTAATTAATGTTTATTTTTTACAAATAAGATTTTTTTTATAAAAAAATTTCCTTGTACGAATACTTTTTGCATTCACTATACCTAATAGATAAGAAATGGATAATATATTTATATTATATAATGTATACATTTACGTGTATATAACGAATAGTAGGTACATATTAAAGTGAATATTATCAATAACGCACTCAGCCCCAATGACATTGACTTTGACATGTTATCAAGATTATGATCCTGAAAAACCTTTAGGTTTTATCATATACAAGTTGCCGCTCGTTGTTTATTAAAAAGTTATTAACAGTCAAAAAATTTTACAGTTAATTTAAATATAGCATTATTGGCATATTTGCATGCTCTAAACGCATGCTACATACGTACATGTCATCATTATAGAATGTATGTGAAATATAAAATAGGCTAGTTTTTGCAACTTTGCTTCGTAAAGACTGTATTTGCGATTGAGCAATCAGTTAATTAAAAAGCTTATCTAATTTAAACTCATGTAGTTAGGGTTGAAACTCGCTTCGTGTGAAAAGTTATAAACTCATATAGAACCTCGGTCCGTATGGGTTTAGAATTTTCCATGCGAAAATATATATTGTATTACTGTTCAAAGTATTACAGAGAATAATCAACTTTTGATTTTTAATAACTTTTTAATAAACAACAAGCGACAGCTAAAACTTTCTGAAAAAAAATGACTGACAAAATATGTAAAGGTATTTGGGGTTAGGTCAGGTTATTGTCTTATGTTAATATGTACATAATGAATAGGAAATATGTACATACTGAATAGATGCATAATACATGTTTATCGAAAAACAAATAAATATTCAGACAGATTTATTTAGACCGATTACATTTAAAATAAAGAAATTGTATTGATTTTCAATGCTGGACGATTAGAAGAGAGAGGAAAGAAAGAGATTGTAACAATTAAAAGGGAAGAAAGGAAAAAAAAATAGTTACGGAATAGGAAGTTGGGTATATGGATTACTACCAATTACATAGTATAACTTTATACGTTGGATACATATATACATTTCGTTATTAAATTTAGTTTAATTCTATTATTTCAAAGCCACATTCAAGGCCTTCAAACTAAAATAAAGCTACAAAATTTATACCAATATACTTCTCAAATTGAGATAAAGAATACATCTGTAAAACTATCTGCTGTGTAATCTAATCTTATGTAAAATTAAAATACATCTTTTATGCAGTAAAAGCCACTAAACGCTAATGACCAGTGGCCATGTTATATCATCTAAACAGATTGTAAGAGAGTAATTTTGACGATCGCTTCTAGAATGCAACGCAAACTACAAGGGGTGCGTTCCGATATTCACTGCCAGTGCTGAAAATCTATAGCGCACGTAACGTATATTGTATAGTTTCAGCACTGGCAGTGAATATCGGAACGCACCCATGATATCATGGAGTGCGATTCATCTATTCCACTCGTCTTCTTTCTTGTGCTGGCACAAATGATATAAGCGAAGTATAGCTTAGTGACCAATCGTCTGAAATTAGAACAGTTCCAAATTTTAACTCTTTGACCACGTATCCCAAATCTTGTTCCAAATTGAGAACATTATTACTAATTATACTTTGTTTAAGTGTGAAATAATAAATGAAAGTAATAAGTGTGAAATATAATTTTCAACTAATATGTGAAGAATTTTATGATTTTTTATTTAAAAACTTAGATATTATTTATAAAATACATTCAATAAAAAAGTACAATTTAAAAAAATAAAATATAATCTCGTAACTTAACTAATTTTTGTTGTGTAGGTTTGTATAGTATCACATCTCACACTGACAAAAACGATATAATAACGGTAACAAAGAAAGAGAATTATTCACAACCGATTATTATTGGATTATTTTGTTAAAATAGCAAAATATAGTATTTTTTTTGTTAGATGAACAAAATTTTTTTATTTAACAATACAAATTTATTTGACACTTACGTTTTGTAAATAACAACGTAAAATTTGGTCGCTATTAAAATAAGTATTCTTTTAGTAAGTTCAACAAAATAATCCACAAAGATAGAGCGAGGGCAATTTCGCGGAGCTGTCAGATGGCGTGTTAATTCTTGTAAGAGAAATTCGACATCTATTTGTATAAAGCCGGGACGATTAGAGACTAATTTCGTGTACTTTTCAGCTCTCGCCACACCATGGTAACAACCATTTTTTTAGAACGATTAATAATCAGTTGTTCTAAATCTATATACCTTTGCTAAGCTAAAGAAGTTCAAAAATGCCAAACATAATTTTACTCTGTAAAAAGTAAGAGATATATATTATTCTTACACATATAATTGTTTTGTTCCGATAATAAAATGTTCTATTTCTAACTACAAAAGATCTATAAACATCATATAAAACAGTTTTGTATCATTAAATTATTAGTTTATTTAGTAAATTCAACAAATATCGCCGTAGTAACCAACGGTTTGATTAGTCATATATCAACAAGTAGTTTTTGTGTCAGTAACAAAACTTTGGTTATATGTAATGTTATACATTAAGTGTTATTCTTCTTCTTAGTCCTGTTGTTCGCGGCCGAGTATGGTGACTTCTCCTATATGCCTGTGGTACGCACGTTAGTTGTACATAGTCATATGGGACCTACAGTTTAACATCGATTTCGAACGACGAATTGGTAGAGAAGTTTCCAGGGCAAGTATACTATCAGTGGTTTGCCACTGCCTTCCGAGAGGAAGCTACGTTCGAAAATTTTCGGTTCTGCCGGGGATTGCACCCAGGATCTTTAGTATAGCAGACTAGTGCGCTGTCTGCTACGCCACGTTCGCGACCGATGTGAACCTGGCGTCCAACTTTATCAAAAATTAAAAACATACCGTAGCACGTTTGTATTTCGTTTATACCTGTTTGTATCGATCATTATTTCGTTTGTACCTCAAACAATTAAACAGAAAGTGAAAAATAAAAAATGGTCAGAGCGCAACTTTAAGATTTTTTAATTTCATTTATGCCATTCGAAAGAGAATCGTTTATACCCGTCTGTATCTCTTTTATTTTCGTTTGTACCTTAAAGGGTTCGGAGATACAGCGCTTTTGAATTTTTGCGCAACCTCTATATATAGCAAACTTAGTCAATTTTTTAAATATCAAAATGAGACCAATGACATTCGAAAGAGAATCGTTTGTACTCATTTGTACTTCTCTTACTTTCGTTTGTACTTCAAAGGGTTCGGAGATACAGTGATTTCAAAATTTTGGAAATGCGCCAAGAGGTGAAGTCGGCCATTTTAAAAGATATTGAAATGGAACCAACGGTATTCGAAAGAGAACCGTTTGTACCCGTTTGTATCTTTCTTACTTTTGTTTGTACCTCAAAGGGTTCGGAGATATATGTTTCAAAATTTCGAAAATACGCCAAAAAGTTAAGTCGGCCTATCTCCGGGCCCTTTGAAGTACAAACAAAAGTAAGAGAAGTACAAACGGGTACAAACGATTCTCTTTCGAATGCCGTTGATCACATTTCGATATCTTTTAAAATGGCCAACTTTCCCTCTTGGCGCATTTCCGAAATTGTGAAATCGCTGTATCTCCGAACCCTTTGAGATACAAACGAAAGTAAGAGAGGTACAAACAGATACAAACGATTCTTTTTCGAATGCCGTTGATTCCATTTCGATATCTTGAAAATTGACTAAGTTCGCTATATAGGGGTTGCGCAAAAATTGAAAAGCGCTGTTTCTCCGAATCCTTGAGGTACAAACGAAAGCAAGAGAGGTATAAACGGGTACAAACGATTTTCTTTCGAATGCCGTTGGTCCCATTTTAATATCTTTTAAAATGGCCGACTTTCCCTCTTGGCGCATTTCCGAAATTGTGAAATCGCTGTATCTTCGAATTCTTTGAGGTACAAACGGGTACAAATGATTCTCTTTCGAATGCCGTTGATCCCATTTTGATATCTTTTAAAATGGCCGACTTCCCTTCTTGGCGCATTTCCAAAATTTTGAAATCACTGTATCTCCAGACCTTTTGAGGTTTAAACGAAAGTAAGAGAGATACAAACGGGTACTGTTATTGGAATGGTTCATGTACAATAAATCCAACAATTTTCGCTTACAACAACTTCTTTTCTTTCTCATGTACAACGGAAAAACAAAATGTCTGACTTCATCCTTGCCACACCACTGTTCTCAAGCAGCGCCTCTTCTCTTTTCCTCGTTTTCCTATCTTATCGACAGCCGCTTGAACATAATATACTGACTCACTAACATTCCGGCCGCCTTGAAAGGTCCGCTTTCGAATAAACAATAGATAAACTACAAACAACCGTCACGCTCATCATGAACTACAAACGTATGCTGAACAATGAATCGGTAAATTAACCAAACTGAAACAATAACTAATAAATGAGCAAACACAATAGAAATGAGTAATACATCTTACGAAGTAACTTAAATAACCTCTGATACATTTAGGTATATTATTTAATTCTTATAGCAATGTTAAACCTAACTTTAATTCAATATATGGTTATTCTATATCTAGATTGCTAGGAATTACAAGGATCCGCTAATGGTAGTGGACACATCTTCTTGGTAGCACGCTTGAAGCATCCGGTTTGTGTTCTGACTGTGGCGACTCGTACTTGATTATCCGCTCCGGGATGTGCTGCTATAATTCTGCCGATGAGCCATCGCAGAGGCGGCACGTTTTCTTCAATGAGAAGGACCAATTGGTCCAATTTAATACCGGCATCGGAAGTGAGCCATTTATTTCTTTTCCGTTGTTCTTGCAGATATTCACGCTGCCAGTGCTTCCAAAATTGCTGCCGTAGTTTTTGCAAATGCTGCCAATTTGACAAATGATTATCCAGTGTTTCAAGGAAACAGCGCTGTACAGGCTGCGTGAGTGAGTCGCCAATAAGGAAATGTGCTGGAGTAAGCACATTAAGGTCTGAAGGATCATTTCATAAAGGAGTTAAAGGACAGGAATTGACCACTGCTTCTATTTCTGTCACCAAAGTATTGTATTCCTCATAAGTGAGAACTCTTCCTTTAATAATTGTATAGAGATGCCGCTTCATGATTTTTACGGCGACCTCCCACAAGCCTTCAAAATGAGGAAATCTGGGAGGGTTAAAACTCCAATTGATCCTTTGCTTAGCCAATAGGAATAGGAAGGTCTCTATCTCTGCCAAGAGTCTCTATCTTAGCCAATAGGAATAGGAAGGTCTCTATCTCTGACTTTGAATTTTCTAAGAACTCTTAAACTTCTCGCAAATCCCGGGAAGCTCCCACGAAATTTGTTCCGTTATCCGAGAACAATTGCTGGCAGAGTCCACGTCTCGCTGTGAAACGACTTAAAGCTGCCAGAAAAGCTTCTGTCGTAAGACTGGTCACAATTTCCAAGTGCACAGCTTTCGAACTAAAACACACGAATACCGCTATATATCCCTTCGATACATAAATTCGTCCGCGCCGACAACTCTCTTGTATCTACAACGGACCGGCATAATCCACGCCAGTCACCATGAACAGTCGTGAAGGTATCGTCACTCTTTCCTTAGGTAAGTCTCCCATCCGAATATCGGGGACCACTGGTCTGTAGCGAAAACATCAAATGCATGTTCTCACAATCTTCTGTGCTAATCTACGCCCGCCTATAGGCCAATAGCGTTGTCGAACACTGTACAACAGCTGCTCTAGAGGACAATGCAACAATCTCTTATGTTCCTCGCGCATGATGGAAAGAGTCAAATTATGCTTGGATGGCAGAATGACGGGATACTTCTGTTTCCGGGAAAGATCCGCGTCTTAACCTTCCACCAGTACGGATCCCTGCTCATCTAAAAAAGGAGTAAGCGATCTAAGGGCGCTTTTCCTCAGTAGATCTTGATTATTCCTTAAGCTTCGTAGCTCAAGGGGAAATTCTTCCTTCTGAATCCACTTGAAAATGGCTCTCTCTGCTCGGTTTATTTCTTCAACTCCTGGTGGTTTCACGTCTTTGTGAGTTTTGCTGAGTCTCTCTTCAATGGAAGGCAGTTTTCTAATACTAGCAAACCTAAAACAATAAGCTACTATTCTACATAGCTTGTTGAACGACTCACATGCTAGTAATAAGGGAGCTGAAGATGATCGTGTGGAAATCAAAGCAACTGGGATATTTTTCATTTCTGGTAGATCCGTGTCTGGCTTTTCGATTTGCTTAGGGCACTGCCCCTTTTCCTTAATCCATGCGGGTTCATTCCACCACAAGTTGTTTGTCTGAAGTTCAGCAATGGTCGTTCCCCTGGACAGAAGGTCTGCTGGGTTTTCCTCTGAAGGCACGTGCTGCCACGTAGCTCCCTCTTGCGTTAACTCTTGTATTTTAGCTATTCTGTTAGCAACGAAAGTCTTTAATGCATGCGGTTCCGTTCTAATCCATCCAAGAACGATCGTACTATCGCTCCATAATGAAATTCGATGAACCCTACCGTGTAAAGCCAGTTTAACATTGCGAACTAATTGTACCAAAAGTAAAGCTGCTTCTAACTCCAATCTGGGTAAAGAGAGCGTTTTCAGAGGTACCATCTTTGATTTAGCACAAAGAAGATGTGAATTTATATTACCGTTTTGGTCAGTGCTAACTGCATATAAACATGCTCCAAATGCACTCTGAGAAACATCACCGAAGCCAAATAAGTCAATTTTTCCCGCTACATTACCTGGATTGACATTTCTTGAAAGTTGTAGCGAGTTGAGTTCTGATAATGAATCATGATATTTTCTCCATGCTGCTACATGGTGTGCTGGTAACAGTTGATCCCACTGCAGTTCTTCCATCCATAGCCTCTTCCCCCTTATTAAGATTAGGCCAATCAGCCCCAATGGGTCGAAGATCTGAGATATCCTTGATAGAGCTGATCTTTTCGTGAGATTTTACTGTTCTGGCAAGTCCACTTTATATTGCAGGATGTCCTTCGAGGTGTGCCAAAGAAGGCCTAATATCTTAGCTGCATCTTTGTCGAGAATGAGTAGTTCATTTGTCATCGGCTGATTGAGTAACGGCTGTAAATTCTTTCTCTCGTTGGATTTCCATTTCCTTAGAAGAAACTGTCCCTTTTGTAAAAGTTCAATCAATTGTCTTTGAAGTTCAATGATCTCTTGACTCATGCTTCCTCCTGAGAGTAGATCGTCCATATAGAAATCTTCATTCTCGGCGTTGGCGGAATATTCTCCTTGATGCTGAATTGCCAATTCTCGAAGACAGCGCATTGCGTGATACGGTGCACTTGCAGTGCCATAGGTTACTGTGTTCAATCGATATACATGTGATGCTTCTTTCGCATCATTTCTCCAAAAAATTAGTTGTAACTGCCGATCTCTTTCGTCAACGCTTACTTGACGGAACATTTGAGCAATATCAGCTGTTATTACATATTGATGCATCCGAAATCTGAGGAGTATCTTGCTAAGATCATTTTGCAAGTTAGGTCCTGGCATCAGTTTATCATTCAACGAGGTGTCTAAAGTGGTCTTTGCAGAGGCGTCAAAAACCACGCATAGCTTTGTTGTCAGGCTATCGGGCCTGATTACCGCTTGATGCGGAATGAAGTATGTCTATTCTGTTTCCGATAGCTCCGCGGCGGATATCTTAGTCATGTGACAACTTTCCTCATAGTCCTTCATGAATTCACTGTATGCTTGTCTTAGATTCGGCTCTCGTCGAAATCTTCTCTCTAATGCTTCTAATCTTTGTTGAGCTTGATTTTTTAATTGTCCGAGTCGAATTCCTGATCGCGTGGGCAATCGTACTACGAATCTTCCATCTGGCTCTCTGCTTGTAGTCCATAAAGTGTTTTTCACATGCCTTTTCTTCGGCGGTGTAATGCTTGATCTCTGGAAGACTCTCCACCTTCCAAAATTTTTCCATCTGTTGATGTAATTGATCATTGGTTACTGCAAGACATGTGATAATTTGTCTATTTGCGTGTGATTTCGCATCATGTAACGATCCGCCGAGGATCCATCCTAGTTTCGTATTTTGTAATGCTGGCTGACCGTGAATTCGGTTTCTCGGTGCGTCAATGAGTAGTTTATCATTCTGCTCCAATGAGTATATCAATATTTCCCGGTTCTTGATAGGCCGGATCTGCTAACTGAATTCCATTTGGTATTATTATTTCAGTGGTTTCTATTTTCCTTTGCGGAATCGGTTCTGTGATCGATGGCAAAATGAGGCATTCTAATTCCCATGTGAAATCACTGTGTATTGCCTTTACGTTGACTCGTGCAACTTTGCATATTTCAATTTTGGCTTGGCCTATGCCACTAATAGGAATATCTTTATTTAACCATGGCAGTCTCAATTTCTGTAATAATCCTGCTGTCATGATATTAGACTGAGATCCCGCATCTAACAAAGCACGACAAATTACTTGTTTTCCATCGGCATCCTGAATGCATACTTGAGCCGTGGAAAGAATAACCTGTGAGGCTGTAGCCTTACATGTATTGTTAATTTTACTGGTGGCCTTGGTACAATGAGTAATAATTTGCGTTATCTGAGCCTCAGCATCTTCTGTATTTTTCTGCTCATCTTGATATAGAAGCGTGTTGTGTCTACCTGAACATTTTTTACAAGTAGAAACCTTACATTCTTTGACTTGATGTCCAATGTTGAGACAGTTGATGCACAGTTTCTTTTCCATAATGCATTTCTTGCAATCGTCCGGCTTTAGTTTCAATAACTCTTCGCATCAAAATGTTGGATGTGCTTCATCGCATATTCTGCACTTGAATGATGTGGACGCCAATACAACCTTTTTTCCACCTTTCTTGTCTTGTACACTTTTAGGTTGTGACTGCATCTGTTTCGATGAGGTGACTCTGCCCTGATTCAACATCCTCAGCGTATGACAGCGCTCTGTCAAAAATACAACGAATTCATCCAGTTTTGGCATATTTTGTGGAGTATGCTCCTTTGTGCGGTTTTGCCAATCTCGCTGTTCTGTGTATTCCAGCTTCTTTTTTGCTAGATGCAGTATAACTGTATCCCAATGATCTACTGGCTGATGCAGAGATTTCAGGGATGATTTATGTGTCTGTATGTGCCAAATGAGCTGTTGTTCATTGAATCTGCCTTTCCATCCTTAGTGATAGACGGAGAATTGAAAAGTTTGTCTAAATGTGTTTCGATAATCATCATCTCGTATGTGCTTTTAAGAAGCCGCCATGCATTCTCGTAACTCTCATTGCTAAATCCTTCGATGACTTTACGCGCCTCACCTGTCAACACTCCAGTGAGATATTGGTACTTCTACGGTCCTGATAAATCTTCATCATTATGTATAGTGGTTTCGAAACTATTCTTAAAGAACAACCACTTTGTATATTCCCCGCTAAATTCTGGCAGTTTAATTTCTTGAAGTTTTGGTTTGTTTCGTCTGGCTTACTGACTTCCTTGTCTACGCTCTTCAGCTGGTGCCTGATTGCTATTAGATGGTTGCTGTGCAACCTCTTTTGGCGTCTTCTTGTCATAATTTGTTGTGCTTTTTCCGCTATTTCATAATATCTTTCTTCGAATCAAACTTGTTCTCCGTCCATCTCCGTTGTGAATGCCTCCGATTGCTGTTCATCTTCTATGATGATGTTTTCTAGTTTTCGCTGTATTTTTTCGAATGAATTCCAGAATCCTTCCAGTTTTTTAAATCTAATTTGTGCTTCTGTAATTGAGCATTCTGGATTATGCTCAAAGAATGTATGCAGTCTGGTGACTTGAGCTTTAATGCGTGCTCTTAACCTTTTCAATTGCACTAATTCTGATATTTTAGAGAAATGACTTTTAACAAGGTTATTACAGAGTATATTACAGAGTATATTATAGAAGGAAAATATTGTGTTTGCAAGAGGTTAGGAAAGCGACTTTCTCACCTGTATGTTTCGTTGTCCCACGTTGTGGTCGAATCAAGTGTAATGTATTTTATAATGACGTGTTGATTAATACGTGATTGTCTGATTCCTGATCTCGAGTGTTTATGAATTTCGAAATCATGCCGTGCGAACGTGCCTCGTGCTCAGTGTGTTTCTTTTGATGTAAAAATTGGTTGTTGTGTTATGCTTTCCTTACATTCGGACGAGATTCGGGCTTGTTGGGCGCCAAATTGTTATTGGAATGGTTCGTGTATAATAAATCCAACAGTTTTCGCTTACAACAACTTCTTTTCTTTTTCATGTACAACGGAAAAACAAAATGTCTGACTTCATCCTTGCCACACCACCCTTTTCAAGCAGCGCCTCTCCTCTTTTTCTCGTTTTCCTATCTTATCGACTGCCGCTTGAATGCAATATACCGACTCACTAACAGGTACAAACAATTCTCTTTCGAATGCCGTTGGTTCCATTTTGATATTTAGAAAATTGGCTAAGTTTGCTATATAGGGGTTGTGCAAAAATTGAAAAGCGCTTATCTCCGAACTTTTTGAGGTACAAACGAAAATAAAAGAGATCCAAACAGGTACAAACGATTCTCTTTCAAATGGCATAGGGGAGATCGGGGACAAAAGTAACATTTTGACTTTGAAGTGTTATAACAGTTAAAATATAATATTTACGTTTAAAAAAGTATATCTTTAGATGTAGAATTTATTTAGCTACAAAATTTTCTTTGATTCAATTTTTCAATGTAACTAGAAAAAAGTTATGTTTGTTTAAAGACTATCAGGAATTTTCTTACAACTGTCCCAACCCCTGGGACGATTGTAACTGTAGAGAGGGACAATTGTACCATACTATTTATAAATAAAATAATGATTATTTTATTGGTTTTATTAATAAAAATACATAATAAAGAAAGGCTCAAATAATTCAAACCAAAATAAATCAGAAGATCTACGAGCCAAAACAAAACAAATTTTAATGTACATATGATACAGTTGACATTAAGTAAAAGAAAAATAAAAACAAAATAAAAATATGTCTACATCAACTAACGTTTCGATCACCTTTATTTTCAAAGTTATAAACAAGTATGTATGTGAAAGCGGTGACTACAATAGATTAACATAGATCACTAATTATAGAAGTATAATGAAAATTATTAAAAATATACTTCGTTGTTCAGGCCTGATTTCAGTTATATGTAGTCGACGGAAGGTAGATCCTGGATTTACGCCAAACATTCAAATATTGCTGAGTATCCAACAATGAATAGATGTAGCTGTCAAAAAATAAATCCTGGATATATGCCATGGTCCGATTACAAAAAGTATTTGCCAAATATAAAAAAGTCGCTGATAATGCTATTAAGTAAACCGAAGTAACAGTCCTTCTTACAAAATCCAGATTCTACAGTATAAAATTGAATAACTGACTCCTAGTCTAGTGCCGATAACTTTTGTAGATAAAAAATTTAATAACAGGCAACGACCGGCTGGAAAATGAAGTTAAGGTTGTAACAAAACGAAAAAAAAAATGTTTAAACACGAGATAATGTGAAATGGTGAAATGGGAGTGCTGTTTAGGGGTTGAAATCGGTTTTTCTCGACTTGCGGCGAAGGGTGACCTCCTAGTGGAAAATGTTCAATACAAAAGTTATAGATAATAAAAAAATCTAAAACTTTTGTATTTGACATTTTTCAACATAACCTCAAATTTTTCGAGAAAATGGCGAAAAACTGATTTTTCAGTTTTTAATTTTTTTCTCACGTAAAAATAATTTAATTTACATGAAATTTTGTGGAAGTATACCTTTTTTTACCTGGAATAAGCTTGATTTTTTTGGAATTAAAAAAACAAATAGTTTTTGAGATGTTGACACTTTTTTAAAAAACTACCCTTATCTTCCACGGACAACTTTATTGATGTTTTTTTGTACTTTTATATTTATATCATTTTATATATGGGGCATTCTTTGCCAAATCGGCCACCCCCCCTTGCCAAAATTCGGCGCAACGTAGAGAGTTGTATGAGGTCTCATTTTGAAGCTATATTTGTCTGGTTTTTTTTGGTGAGTGGCCTTTTTGGAAAATTCAAAATGGCGGCTCCAAATCAGCACTGCAAAAAACCAAACTCTCGAAAACGAGAGCAAAAAACATTCATAGAGTTTTTTGTGACGGCGAAATATACCGTTTTAGGGTTTGGTTCTTTGTTTTTGGCTGTGCTGATTACGAATCTTGCATCAGAATTTTGAAATTCAAAATGGCGGATCCAATATGGCGGATGAATTTTTAAAAAGTGATTGGATTTTTTTGGAACTTGTTACTCGAGGGTTTTTGGGGTTGTAGATTACGAATATAAAGTCAGATTTTAAAAATTCATTATGGCCGATCAAATATGGCGGGGG